>NC_049206.1:3424074-3464074 GCF_013347855.1 Anguilla anguilla
AGCATCCATTTTACCGCGGCAGACGATGTAGCGTACACCGTCCTTCTCCGCGGAGGTTAGCTCCTCATCCAGGAGGCCTCAGCTTGTCTTTCCCAGGTGGGTTGATGATGATGATGATGATGATGATGAGGATGATGACGTCATCCTCCTGCGAATGGTGCTTAACTGGGCCCGTTGTGTGTCCATGATACGCACAGCATCGGATACGACCTCTGTGCCGGGTGGCGATTGGATAATAGACACAGCCGGACAGACCCTGTTTCTTCCCTCCTTTTTGAGGTTAGAGAGCCAAACAGGAAACAAGGAAGCCATTAAATTACAAAGTTTGGAGGACAAGCAGCGAACAACCCTAGCCAATCAGCACAATGGCTTGTGAAGACCCCAGTTCAGGCAGTATAGCCACACATTCATTAGCTCACTAAGGCTGGGGCAGCCAGCGCACACCTGTGCTCCCCGAGCGTCCTGCCTGGGGTTCGACGGTGCTTCAGCCACACATGTTTGGTCCCTCAAACCAAGCTTTTTTTGGGGGGTTCTGTGACCCCCCCCCCCCCCCACACCACCCACCCACCTCAGACCTCATCGTACCGGTCGGGGTAAAATGGCAGCGGCCATGGCTGCGGGGGGGCGGCGGATAGAAGTGATAGAAGTGAACGGTTGACAGACAGCAGAGGAACGCTCGCTCTGCTTGCTGATGTGCAGGTGCAGGTGCGGTCCTGCGTTACACGGGGACTTTGGGTGCAGCGCGTCACCCTGTCAGCTCGCCCGCGCCAGAGCGCCTCATCTTCGGAGCGGACCTCCCAGAACGTTCATTTATCACCGTTTGTCTCCTGACACGCTCATCTTTCTCTCTCTCTCTCTCTCTCTTTCTCTTCTTTCCCCACTCTCTCTCTCTCTCTCTTTCCCTCCTTCCCTCTCTCTCCGGTGGCTCGCGCAGAGCACTCATCAGCATGACTCAGTCCCGAGCTGCGCTGCGATTGGCTCGTTCGCTTTCGAAGCTCGCGCCCCTTGCACACCCCAGTGCGCCAGGACGTCCAATGAGGAGAAGCTCGCCTGCAGTGTCAGCGTCTGTGCACCAGGGGGTGCTGCTGAGCAGCAGGAGAGCTAATTTATGGATTTCCAGCTCTCAGTGTTGAGGCCCCAGCTGTACGTGAAATCAGAGCCCGCTGCAGTGGCCTGTGGAGATGAAATGAGACAAGAAAGAGGAAGAAGAAGAAGAAGAAAGAAGTGGTTCAGGTTAATAGTGCAGCTATTGATTTTAATCTCCCGTGGGAACAGCAGAGGTTCAGGGTAGATAAACATCAGAAGCGCTGATTGTTATTGGTGTAGGACATCAGCAGCGCTGCTTGTGATTGTTCTAGGACATCAGCAGTGCTGCTTGTGATTGGTGTACAACATTAGAAGCTGAGGTCAAGGTGTGAATTCTCACCTCTGTGCTGAAAGGCAACCTAAAAACAAAACTTCAGTTTGATTCTAAATATTGTCTAATGCATTGTGTGAGGACCTAAGGAGGACCTCTAGCACACAGGGCTTTGAGACAAATTCACCTGCAATGAACAGGGCGGACTTAAGTCTCAGTACGATTGACACTTTCCTCAGAGTCAAAGGGGTTTGGTCCTTAATTAAAGACACTGCGTAAGTGTGTGTGTGCGCACACATCCGGGTATGTGCGTACAGGTATGTGTGTATGCACTTACAGGTATGTGTGTACAGGTATGTGTGCGTGGACACTTACAGGTATGTGCGTACAGGTATGTGTGCGTGGACACTTACAGGTATGTCAAGTGTCCTTGAGCAAGACACCTAACCCCTAACTGCTCTGGCGAATGAGAGGCATCAATTGTAAAGCGCTTTGGATAAAAGCGCTATATAAATGCAGTCCATTTACCATTTACCATGTGTGTATGCACTTACAGGTATGTGCGTACAGGTATGTGTGTATGCACTTACAGGTATGTGCGTACAGGTATGTGTGTATGCACTGTAGGGGAATCAAGATGTTCCCCTTAAACAGGTAAAATGACCGTTAGCCCAGGAAGAAGCAGACCAAAAGTTTGTAGTAAAAACAGAAAGATTTATTACGCAGCCGGCCACGGGAACAACTCAGCAAGGAAGTTCAAAATAGTTTTGGTGGGTGATCAGATTTATACAGTTTACAGTAGACTGGTATTTGCATATTGTGGAATTCTATTGTTAAAAGGGAGCACTGCCTCTGATTGGTGATAGAGGCTGTGCTTCCTTTCGATTGGACCATTCAAATGCCTAATGGTCATGGGGGGGCTCCCTCCCCCCCGGGGGCTAACGGAAATTCCCAAGAGGGGAACCCTCGAAACCAACAGGAATTGAGGCCCATATGGTCATGAAGGTGGCATTTCCTCCGGGACTCCGAATACACAAACTGGGACTTAGAATATACAAAACTGTCTGTTTCCCTACAGCACTTACAGGTATGTGCATACAGGTATGTGTGTATGCACTTACAGGTATGTGCGTACAGGTATGTGTGTATGCACTTACAGGTATGTGCGTACAGGTATGTGTGTATGCACTTACAGGTATGTGCATACAGGTATGTGTGTATGCACTTACAGGTATGTGCATACAGGTATGTGTGTATGCACTTACAGGTATGTGCGTACAGGTATGTGTGTACAGGTATGTGTGTATGCACTTACAGGTATGTGCGTACAGGTATGTGTGTATGCACTTACAGGTATGTGCGTACAGGTATGTGTGTATGCACTTACAGGTATGTGCATACAGGTATGTGTGTATGCACTTACAGGTATGTGCATACAGGTATGTGTGTATGCACTTACAGGTATGTGCGTACAGGTATGTGTGCTTGCACACTTACAGGTATGTGCGTACAGATATGTGTGTGTGCACTTACAGGTATGTGCGTACAGGTATGTGTGTGTGCACTTACAGGTATGTGCGTACAGGTATGTGTGCGTGCACTTACAGGTATGTGCGTACAGGTATGTGTGTGTGCACTTACAGGTATGTGTGTACAGGTATGTGCGTACAGGTATGTGTGTATGCACATACGCCGGTGTGACTGGTTAGGCACAGGCCGTTTCAGAGCAGCGCAGCTTGTTTTAGATTTAAGCGATGCGTCCGTAAGCGGGCTTCTCCCTGTACGGCACTCTTATGTGCGCTCTTTCTTCGGTCCAAAACGCCTCTTAATCACCCCATCATTTCCCGTAAATAAACACCTTCCCAGCCAGTCTGTGCTCACATCACCCTGCATTCTGTAATTTCAGCTTTCCGCCGGCCTGTATGTTTTATGGAAATACTGATTACGTTTTCTATAAATCAGACAGCCGTGACCAATCATGCATTATTCATTGTCTGCGATTTACAAAATAAAAAATAAATAGATAAAAAAATCTCGGGGAAAAAAAAAGTTTGCACTTGGTCTTAATCAAACAAGAAGTTCTACAACCGGATGCCTGTCAGAAAAAACCAACGTTCGCTTTCAACATTCCCACTGCTTTTTAATAAGACACCAGGGAACCCTTACAACACTGCTGCACTGAGACGGGCGGAGGGGGGGGGGGGTGGGGGAGCCAGAGGAGGGAGAAAGAAAGACAGAAGAAGGAGTCAGAGAGGAGAGAATTAGAGGAGAAGGAGATAGAGAGGGACAAAGAGAGAAAGGGGAGAGAGGGAAATGAGGGAGAGCCAAGGAGAGAAGGAAAAAGGGGAAGAGAGGAGAGAGGGAGGGAGACAGGGATGAAGAGAGAATGAGAGAGTCCGAGCAGTGGCCAATAGGATCAGCGGTGGAGAGACTCCCAGCCATTCACGATGAGACAACACTTGTACAGCACAAGCAGGATGATGGCTGGCCACATGTTAAATGGACTGCATTTATATAGCGCTTTTATCCAAAGCGCTTTACAATCGATGCCTGTCATTCACCCATTCACACACACACACACACACTCACTCACTCACACACCAATGGTGAAAGGCTGCCATGCAAGGTACCAATCAGCTCGTTGGGAGCAGTTAGGGGCTAGGTGTCTTGCTCAGGGACACTTTGACACGCCCAGGGCGGGGGATCGAACCGGCAACCCTCCGACTGCCAGACACCCGCTCTTACCTGACCTTGGCAAGGGGGTTGGGGGTTGGGGGGGCAAGGGGGGGTCTGCCAGGCCTGGGATTAAATATTAGCCTGCTGGGTCATCAGCAGCCACTGCCCTCCTGAAGGGAGGGTAATACATGTCAGGTCTGCCTTCTGTAAATTAACACCTCTCCTTCTTTATCAATTCCTGAAGCTCCGTGGGGTCAAGGGTCAAGGATGATGTCATAAACAGAACGATGTGCGGTTGGACTGTCGGTCTTTTCCTTCCCCTCCCGCCTTTTCTTTAACAGCCAGATAAAGAGGATCTCCAGGTCGCCCCCTGCTGAGGGAGATTGAAACATGGCATTGCCAGGGCTTGCACTGAGACAGGGACCTCAGCCCTGGTCCAGGAGGGGCACAGAGAGGACCTGCTCGTTTTCGAAATTACAGTATGTCATGTTCAGACACACCTTTTATTGCGTCTGAGTGCGCCTGGTGTGTTCCTAAAGGTGTGCATGTGATGAGTGAGTGTGTGCGCTCATGCATGTTCACCGCCAGGAGTACATGCATGTGTGAGTATGTGTGTGTGTGTGTGTGTGTGTGTGTGTGTTGGTTGGAATGTTTGCTTTAAAAGCATATTACCAATGATCAGGAGATGAAATTACAGTACAGCAGAGAGGGACAGACAAACACAAACATACACACACACACACACACACAGACACGCACACACACACACACACACACACACACATACACACACACACACACACACACACGCACACACACACACGCACACACACACACACACACACACACACACACACATACACACACACACACACACACACACACACACACACGCACACACACACACACACACACACACACTTCCCATACAGGGCTCAATAACATGATTACCGGCTCATAATCACATTGCTTGTCTGTTAAACAGAAAATGCATCGGCCCGCTGTGACCACACCGGACGGCTCCTGTTCCTGAGAGACAGGAAATGGCCGAACCCCTTCACCAGGCCGGCACGTTCCTAATCTCCCCGTGCCAGGACATATCCCCCACGCCACCCTTTCCCCCCTCCACCCCCCGGTGGCGGCTTTTGCCCGAATTCCCGGGTGGGTTTTGCTCATGGAGGCGTGTGATAACAACGCCCAGCTCTCACAGCGACTACAGCTGGCTTCACAAAATTCAGCGCACCTGCGTGTGCGAACGGGCAACAGGCTGGTGGGCTGGGGAGTGGGGGGTGGGGGAAGGGGGGGGGGGGGGAGGGAGAGTGGGGGGTGGGGCATGTGACCATTTGATTAGGGCATGTGACCATTTACCGTA
This sequence comes from Anguilla anguilla, assembly GCF_013347855.1. NCBI lineage: Eukaryota > Metazoa > Chordata > Actinopteri > Anguilliformes > Anguillidae > Anguilla > Anguilla anguilla. The sequence continues at coordinate 3,429,480 of NC_049206.1, forward strand.
AGCCTTTAACTGTATCACGTGTCACTTGTGGTCCCCAACTATTTGGAAACACAACATATTCAAAAGCGCAAAGTTTCTACCACATAATCTAAGTGTACAACTCCACTTTGTTTAATAACCCAGGTATATAATCTCCAACACGTTTAAATGTTTAATTATAACTTGGATAGGTGCGTTCCCTCATCGGCCTTCCCCATTGTTTATTTTCACGAACGCGGCCACATGATCTATCTCCACTCGAGGAAGCCCGAACGGTCGGAGGACTGTCACCAGCCGAAGATCACGCTAAATAAATCAGCCGGGAGCGTGCAGTGAGAGAGATGAGCGGCGGGTCCACTTTGCATGCCCTTCATTTTATGTGGAGGCATGCCTGCTGGGAAAAAAAATGATAAATGTCTCCTGGGGGTTTGAGGGATGAGTCAAGGAGGGCAAGGTGGTGACATAGCTCAGGAGGTACGAGCGATTGTCTGGCAGTCGGAGGGTTGCCGGTTCAAACCCCACCCTGGGCGTGTTGAAGTGTCCTTGAGCAAGACGCCTAACCCCTAACTGCTCTGGCGAATGAGAGGCATCAATTGTAAAGCGCTTTGGATAAAAGCGCTATATAAATGCAGTCCATTTACCATTTACCGAGGTTGGAGGAAGGACTTTTTGTTATTTATCTTTGATCTTGACACACTGTCAAATTGTTTCTGGATGAGTCCTTATTTTATGATAACTTGGGCAGTTTGCCCATGCACAGACGCCTATAATGCCAGGAATGGCTGTTTTCTCCAAAGCAGACATAAAAGGTAATGGGTTTATGAGTCAGTTGCAGTGCGCTTAGCTGGAGTTTAAACCTCAGGTTTACACCCCTAGACCACAGAACTGCATCACAACAGGAACAGCTACCCAAAATCTCTGAAATAAGGATTCGTTGATCCGTTTCAGGATGCAGTTCTGTGGTCTGGAGGTTTTAAACCCGCAGGCTTAAAACTTCAGCTAAGCGCACTGCAGTCGACCCTATGAGTGGGTTTCATAGACTCAGATTAAGTTTAGTCCTGGACTAATTTGACTTCTGTATGGCGAATCTCCGTGCAACATTGGATTTAGTCTCTAAACTAGGCTTAAGCTGTGTCTGTGAAACCGGCCCTCACAGGCTTCACAGACAGTCGTTGGCTTCTCAGCCACGGTGGCGACTGCATCCTCTTCCAGCTGGTTCCGGGGATTAGCGGATGTGCTTTACAGTGATGAAGGGGAACTAGCCTCACCCATGAGCAGCACCCACCTGGGTGATGCACGGCAGCCATTTTGCGCCAGAAAGCTCACCACACATTAGCGAAGGTGGAGAGGGAGAGAACATTTTTTTAGCCAATTAAATCAGGGGATGATTTGGTGGCAAGTTTGCGAGAGCCAGATCTGGAATTTAGCCAGGACACCGGGGAACCCCACAGTGTCCCCGTCACTGCACTGGGGCATTGGGGTTCATTTGACCAGAGGGAAGATTGCCCCCTGCTGGCCCACCAACACCACTTCCAGCAGCAACTCAGTATTCCCTGGTGGCCTCCCGTCCAAGTACTAACCAAGCCCACACCTGCTTAGCTTCAGCCAGTCGGCAGGAGCAGAGCGCGTGGAGGTATGGCTGCTGGGAAAACACTGATAAACAACGCCCTAAAACCACGCCCTCTCCCAGCTGGGCCACTCCGGCATTCCGGGACGGAATTGGGGAAAACAAAAATGTGCGCCTACGCGCCCCCTCGATTCCGGTTAATCAGAGCGCGGGTTTGACTCACCCCCGCCCCCTTCGGCTTCATTCTCCCGCCAGCAGGTGTCCGTCCGTACGCTCGGTCTCAAGTGTGTGTGTGTGTGTGTGCGTGTGCCTGTTTTCGTTTTCGTTTTTTTTGTTTTCCTTGTCACCCAATCAATGAATCAGTCAATCACTTCAGTGTACGCAACGCAGCCACTCGACAGACCGCTGCTCAATTTACAGCTTGTCGAGACGCAGGAAGCTGTTATTTTTCAAACTGCCATTTCCGAACCGCTATTTCCAGCCTTGAGCGACGCTAGCGATGTAGACGACTGGTCCCCTGGGGCTACCTTTAGGAATCCTTGTTTTAAGAGGCTAAACAAATCAGGATAAATTGGGACAATTTATCACTTCTCACTCCAAAGGTCTTTGCTTGACAACAGTGGAACTGCAGAACAGAACAGAATGCATGAAATGGAACTAGTTCCCTTCAGCACGATTTAAGTGACTTCGCTTAAAGGACAACGGTTGGAAACTATGAGTTTACTGTACAATTAGACCCGATTTTATAGCTTCCCTTTTAAAGCTTTCATTTTATTTTCCAAACGTTTGTGTTTGTGTAGGAGTTTAACACAATACACTGCATTAGCAGAACTTTACATCAGGAACATATGGTCAGACAACCATTACAGAGCGCTGGAGCGCCTGTTTATGAGCCACAACAGGTCATTTTATGGCGCCCGGCTTCCCTGGCTTAAATCCGACGACAAACAAACAGCTACCTAGCAACGGTTACCATGGCGACGCAATATTTTAATGCTAAGAAACACATACGCACAGGCGCAGACTTCCACCTGCAGACTCGGTTATAGGCTACATCTACAATGTCTTCAACTGACAGAAACTTACATTTCTGCTACATCACACAAAACAGTTACATCACGACCGCCTGCGTTCATAAACATCCCTTTAAAATAAGAAAATCCTTCACGAAAAAGCAAACACGTATGAAGGTTAAGCTAAGCTTTATGCGCAGTTTGACCCTGTAGAAATCGAACAAAGAGCGAGGACGTTGCCTTCAAGTAGCTTAAGTTCCTGCACTTGTACGCAAGTATTTCTTAGTTACCGGAGTCCGGCGGGTGACCTCTTCATATCTTCTTGTTGGAAAATGAAGGTTCCTCTTCAACCCAGACGCTTGCATTTTTAAGTCTGCCATTATCTTTGACGTCATTTTCTGGTGAGCAAGTGACGGGTCGTGCTGGAGTACGTAGAGGGACGTGTCCGTGCTCTTTCAGAACATGCCGGAATGTTTCCCATCTGCTCTCATTCATTTTGGTTCTGATGACTAACGCTAAGGGAAGGGACTGGCTGTAGCCTCTCATAAATGAACACACTCAATAAACAACTGCCCTGAATAACGTTGTGGATAAGCAAATAAAATAAATCACACGATTTTGTAAACGTAAAAAAACAAATGTTGGAATATTTCACTCATTTAGATTGATACAAACCGTTTCTCTCACTCAGTCACGCATGCACACACACACACACACACACACACATGCATGCATACACACATGCACACACACATACACACACACACCACAGAGTTTGGCTGCCTCCAGTAGAATTTGAAAATGTGTTCCAAATTTGTATTTTTTATTATTCCTCTTAGAAAATTATCTCCAGGGAAAAGCATTTTGGCATTTTGCTGGGCCATATCGAGAATACATCAAGCCAGCAGGCCAGTTTAAAAATGCACGGCACATCTTAAAACACTTCCCTTTGTTTTTTTTAGGTTTTTTTCCCCCAACCCACGGGGCCTTTTGAAACGATATGAGAGAAACAAGGTGAAATTGACTAGTGATTTAGCAGAAGAGAGAGGAAGAGAGAGACTATGAATGCTAATAGCGAGGAGCTCAACTGCCTAGTCTGGCGCCCTCTATCTGCAGTCTGCCAGTACTGCTCTCCCCCCTCTCTTCTAAGGTCCACAACCTCCAAACTGCATGTAAATTGCAAACTGGCTCCTCTCTGAGCATTCCAGGGCTGTTATTTATGAAATTACCCTCCTTTCAAATTCTCTTATTTATTTGCTTGGCTATAAACCGTCGCCCCAGGCTAAAGAGACAGAAAATGACTCATCTGATCTATCACGGAACAGAAGTCGTACTGCAGCGCTGAGAACAGCGGCTTGACAGAATTTCTTTCAGCTCAAGGCCTCCTGAAATTACAGCTCTGAAGTCGAGCACCCCCTTTCATCTTCATTTCAACACCTACGACCTAGCGCAACGCAACAGCCGTTTAACACACTTATATGGCTTTGTTTTTAGCATGGCTTGGTTATGGGAATGATAGACAATGGGTACACCTAGGCTAAGCTAGTAAATGTGAGCTACTAAATGGGCTAATTGGCTTTAAGGAACTAACCTAGCAACACTATGGCTAGCGAGAAACATTTAAAACAGTAATTTGTCATCGCATCCACTCGATTAGAAGTTAGTTATCAAAATAATACTTGCCATTTCTCTCACAATCTAACAATCCTCTCACTTATGTTTTCATAGCACACGGCCATGAATGACTGTGGCCGTATCTAAATTTCAGGAGACGTGTCTGATGTTATGATTCAAAACGAAAACGTACTCGCCTAACGGCGTGACATCGTTCGTTACTGCAGAGGTTTTCCAATCCAACGACTAACGAAGCTAAGGCACGCGATCCAAATCCCTTTAACAATGCGAGGAACGCACACAAAATTCGCAAAACGTGCAGCGCACACTATAGACAGAGAAACTGTCCAGAATCCTCCGCAACTCCTAATCTCTGATCGAACATTAGCCTGTTTTCTCCCGGGACAAAGTTCAGTTCGGAAGAGAAGCGCCGTTTGAAAATGGAATTTGTCACGTTATGTGCACCCTGGTAATTAACCCGATTTGCCCAAGATGGTACAAGAGCAGCAATTAGCCTGAGTAAGAGCTGAAATGAGCACTTCAGATGCTCATTTTCGTGAGGCAATTTGGGCTAATAGTACCCTGCACTAATGAGGCAGTGGCGGCCGTCCCAGGCCGGGAACTGAACTCACGAGCCCCTGCCAGCAGAGCAGACCCACCCGCGCCTGAAACAGCGGACTGCTGTTTGCATCGAGCACTGCGCCGAAAGGCTAGCTTTTTACACTGCGCCATAAGGCTAGCTTTTTACACTGTACTATAAGGTTAGCTTTTTACACTGTGCTGAAAGGCTAGCTTTTTACACCGCGCCAAAAGGCTAGCTTTTTACACCGCGCCAAAAGGCTAGCTTTTTACACTGCGCCGAAAGACTAGCCTTAGTTTTACACCGCGCCAAGAGGCTAGCTTTTTACACCGCGCCAAAAGGCTAGCTTTTTACACCGCGCCAAAAGGCTAGCTTTTTACACCGCGCCAAAAGGCTAGCTTTTTACACTGTGCTGAAAGGCTAGCTTTTTACACTGTGCTATAAGGTTAGCTTTTTACACTGTGCTGAAAGGCTAGCTTTTTACAGTGCTATAAGGTTAGCTTTTTACACCGCGCCGAAAGGCTAGCTTTTTACACTGCGCCGAAAGACTAGCTTTTTACACTGAGATATAAGGCTAGCTTTTTACACTGCGCTATAAGGCTAGCTTTTTACACTGCGATATAAGGCTAGCTTTTTACACTGCGCTATAAGGTTAGCTTTTTACACTGCGCTACAAGGTTAGCTTTTTACACGGCGCTATCCCGGACTGTGGAGCTGAGTCTACCTGTGTTGAGCAGACCATCTAAGCTCTGATATTAAAGGCCTGTGGCCCTGTCATCCGGGACCGTGATACGACACAATAACCGGGCGAATCAGAGCTCACTGCTTCTGACACAGCGGTTAGCCAGCCCGATGCAATCATCATCATTTACAAATGAGTGTGGAAACAGACATTCATTAATAGAATTAATTAAGCCAAGACCCCCTGATAAACAACAGAGCTGGAGATTGGGGGGGGGGGGGGATAAAAAGTCAATTTTGGAGGGATTAGCATTTCATTCACTATTCACTGCACGGGCTGTCGGGCTGACAGACGCGTGATAAATGGCTGTATCCTTTTTGAAGCCATGCATCTTCTGTTGTATAAAAAAAAAAGTAAATTCATAGGGGAGAGGGGCACTAAAATGTTGCAATTAGCATTCGTGGGTTTTTGTTTCTTTTTTGTGTGTGTTTGAATTCATTTTCCCGAGCCGTTGCAAATACTGCCGTTGTGTTTCGTTCCACAGTTCATTAGCCGGGAAGGAACATTCAAATTAAATCAGACCGAAGCCAGATGTGTCCTGAGCGCGCTGCAGCGGGAGAATTACCTCCCATTACATCACATCCTGTGACACGTAAAGGCTCACTCCCCGTTCCCTCACCCCCCAGGGGGCCTTCGTCCTCACAGAACAGCGGTGGTGCTCGCCGAGCCAATCAGAACGCGCGATGAGGGGGGAGGGGCGGGTCGTGTGGCACAGTCCGTGGGTCAGTCTAACTGTCAGCCCATGCATGGGCGGCAGTGTAGCGCAGTGGGTAAGGAACTGGGCTTGTGACCGAAAGTTCATAGGTTCGATTCCTGGGGAGGACACTGCTGTTGTACCCTTGAGCAAGGTACTTAACCTGCACAGCTTCAGTATATATCCAGCTGTATAAATCGATACAATGTAAAAAAAAAAAAAAAATGCTGTGTAAAAGTTGTGTAAGTCGCTCTGGATAAGAGCGTCCGCTAAATGCCTGTAATGTAATGTAATATATGAAAGGATGTAAGCTGCGTAAATGGCTCCGGATGGGTGCGTCTGCAGTGTTCGCAATGCCATGCAAAACCGGAATGATAACACGCAAGCCGTTATCCTGGCGAGATGCATTTCACTGCATGAATGGCACGAACCGGTAAAAATACTCCCTCTCGCCCGAAGTGGCTTTTAAGAGGCATTATCCGGGTTTCCTTTCCAGCAATTTCCCGGTGAGTCACGGGGTCCGTTTTTACTCGCCTCTGCGGTTGGTTCTGAAAGATATTTTATTTATTTATGTGTTTGTGAGTTTATTTTTAGGGCGGCTGTGGAAGATTTGTGAATCGTTGAAACTTGCATCCAAGACAACAAGTCACCACTTGCTTCTACGACCTTTAATTATGACCTCCAAATATCACATCTGTCTCTCTCAGACTGGCAACCCATCCACAAAGCCTACCTACAGTCCCTTAAATTCCTCACTATCATTTTTAACAATCGACAACATTTACATCACACAGCACAAGTAAACTTTTTTTTTAAAAGATACTGTATGTACAGCAAAACCAGCCATAACCAACAGGCAGTATGTTTACCTTCGCATGAGAAATCTTGATCATTTCGGCGATACAGACAAGCTGTCCCTTTTCCTTTTCAGAATGCAAGCATGCGCGACCCTATGCAGTTGCCGGGTGGAATTTGAAGCATCGCAGAAACCCTCAGAATTCTGGAATCCGATTGGCTGTGGCTCACCCCACTGTGGATGGTCTACGTGCAGTGATAACCTGTCATTCCTGATGCATAAAAGCCAGGTAGCACTGCTAGCTAAATCGCATACACAGAAGGTGTGTGATCTGCGTGTGGTGAAATCCAGGTTCAGAAAAGTAAAAGCCTGCCCCAGTTTTTTGTTCCAGTCCCCTGGATTGGGCAATCAGCACAACAACCTCAGACAGGAGGTGGCACTAATTATTAATAATTATTAAAAATCAGCTGGCTAAGTTCATGGGTGCTAGGAAAAAAATACACGGCAGGCCTTTTTGACCTTTAGGCCCTGTTTCAGGAAGCGGAGGAAATTCGTGAGGACACGGGGTGAATGTGCAAACTCCACACATAGAGGATCCGGCCCGCCTCGGGGGACGAGGGCCTTGGTTTAGTGTCATAAATACTTCACCTCCTGCAGCACAGTGTCCCCATCATTGCTTCTGGGGCATTGCCGTTTGCTTGGTCCAGTGGTGGGGAAGAGCGCCCCCTGCTGGTGCCTGCCATCAGCGGCCGGTCCGAGCGCTAATTGAGGGCTGTCAGAAGCGTTTGTGTTCACAGAGCGACAGGACCCCCCTAAAGAGGGGACGCTAACCCAAACTGACAGCCGTTTGCCTTTTGAGTGACGCTCCGTACGTCCAGCTTCAGACAAGAAAGAAGAAAGAGGTTTCTGTCTGACAGACGAGCCGGATGGTATGACATGGGCTAGTATTGATGAGTGTGTGTGTGTGTGTGTGCGTGTGTGCGTTAAGGTTAAGAGAGGAAATAGATAACGCAGAAGTTGATGCGCAAAATCCTGAGCAACATTAGCACTGACAGCAGTGCTGCATGGACATCTGGGTAATTACTGGAAAACTGACAAAAACATCTCAGTCGATCCCAAGTGATCGCACGCACACACACTTTCTCTCTCTCTCTCTCTCTCTCTCTCTCTCTCTCACAAACACACAACTTTGGTGACTGGGAATTTTAGAGCTCTTTCTGCTCTTTCTAGACCAGGGGTGTCCAGTCTAATCCAGAAAGAGCCCGTGTTGGTGCAGGGTTTTGTTTTAGCCCAGCACTGAGACACCTGAATCTGCTTATCAGCGTCTCGGTTCAACACCATGATTAGTTAATCAGTAGACTCAGGTGTTGTAGCGCTGGCCTGAAACAAAAACCTGCACCTGCACCTGCACCTGCGTCGGTGCTTTTCGGTTAAGGTTGCACACCCCTGGCTCTAGGCCTACTTTTTGAACACAAATGCTTTGCACCTGTTTTCACAGGTATCTAGGGCTGAAGATGCCTCTCGTTGGCCACCAGGGGGCAGCAGTGATAACAGGGGGTGTTGGGGGGGGGGGGGGGGTGGGGTGGGGGGGGGGGGGGGTGGGGGGGGGGGGAGAAACCAACATGAACACAGCCCCACCTCGAGAGGAGGTGATCTCAACAGGGAATTTAGTTTTGTTGTGATATTAAAAACTACGTAAGGTCAGGGCGATAAATTCGCGAGCGGCGCACGAAGCGGACGGAACGAAGGATGGTACAGACCGCCGGTTCTCGCGAGCTTCAGCCTGATTAGTGATGCGCAGGCGGGAGTACCTGGGCAGCGGTCACCCCCGCCCTTCTCCCCCCAGATGGTTTGGTCCAGACCTGAAACAGAAGCAGTAGGCTAGAGCAGCCTTGTCTTCTCTCCCGTCTGTACTCAGCTGCCCACCGGGTAGCCCTTAGTTTTTCTGCTCTGTCCGCCCCCCCCCCAACCCCCAACCCCCAACCCCCAACCCCCATCACACACTCTCTCTCTCACACACTCTGTCTCTGTCTCTGTCTCTCTCACTCTCTCTCTCTCTGTCTTTTGCTCTCACACTCTGTCTCTCACGTTCTCTCACTCTACTTACCGTTTGCATTGGCAGACACTTACCTCCCTTCTCCGAAAGAGACCCAGAGCCTGTTCAAACAGGTGTGGGAGGGTGGGGGTGGGGGTGGGGGTGGGGGCGTGTCCGCAGCGGGCCGGTCTGCTAAGACTCACCGGTGACCGGCTGTGGACCGGCCTGGTGACACAGAAGAGGGCCTTCAGGACGAGCGAGCTGTTCTAGAGGGAGGGGACGAGCGGGCTGTTCTAGAGGGAGGGGTGAGCGGGCTGTTCTAGAGGGAGGGGACGAGCGGGCTGTTCTAGAGGGAGGGGGTGAGCGGGCTGTTCTAGAGGGAGGGGACGAGCGGGCTGTTCTAGAGGGAGGGGGCAAGCGGCTGTTCTAGAGGGAGGGGCTGTTCCAGAGGGAGGGGCTGTTCTAGAGGGAGGGGACGAGCGGGCTGTTCCAGAGGGAGGGGGCAAGCGGCTGTTCTAGAGGGAGGGGCTGTTCCAGAGGGAGGAGCTGTTCTACAGGGAGGGGCTGTTCCAGAGGGAGGGGCTGTTCTAGAGGGAGGGGATGAGCGGGCTGTTCTAGAGGGAGGGGGCGAGCGGGCTGTTCTAGAGGGAGGGGCTGTTCCAGAGGGAGGGGCTGTTCTAGAGGGAGGAGATGAGCGGGCTGTTCTAGAGGGAGTGGGCGAGCGGGCTGTTCTAGAGGGAGGGGCTGTTCCAGAGGGAGGGGGCAAGCGGCTGTTCTAGAGGGAGGGGCTGTTCTAGAGGGAGGGGCTGTTCCAGAGGGAGGGGCTGTTCTAGAGGGAGGGAGTGAGCGGGCTGTTCTAGAGGGAGGGAGTGAGCGGGCTGTTCTAGAGGGAGGGGCTGTTCCAGAGGGAGGGGGTGAGCGGGCTGTTCTAGAGGGAGGGGCTGTTCCAGAGGGAGGGGGCAAGCGGCTGTTCCAGAGGGAGGGGGTGAGCGGGCTGTTCTAGAGGAGGGGACGAGCGGGCTGTTCTAGAGGGAGGGGGCGAGCGGGCTGTTCTACCTGTAACAGGCCTGGCGGGAGGAGGGGGGGGGGGGGGTGTTGGGGAATGAGGGCTCCCCTGCTGAGTTGTCATCCTTTGTTCATTTCATCCTTTTGCTCGTTATCGCTCGTGGCCTCTTGCCTTGTAATTCACTGCAAAAGATTTTCTACGATTTCCCCCCTTTTTCTCTCGTACTGTACAGTATGAACGCTCTGCGGAAACCTGCGCTATTAATGTGGGAGAAGAATGCGCTTCCCTCCAAAGCAGCAGGTGCACAGAGAGACAGAGGGTGAAGAGAGGGAACAGGGAAAGAGAGAGAGAGAGGGAGAAGGTGCAGAGAGAGACGGAGAGAGGGAGAGATATAAAAGGTATAGAGAGAGAGAGAGAGGGAAAGAGGGAGACGGTGCAGAGACAGAGAGAGGGAGAGATAGATAAGGTGCAGAGAGAGACGGAGAGAGGGAGAAATATAAAAGGTGCAGAGAGAGAGAGAGAGAGAGAAGAGAAAGAGGGAGAAGGTGCAGAGAAAGAGACAGAGAGAGGGAGAGATAGATAAGGTGCAGACAGAGAGAGAGGGAAAGATATGATGCAGAGAGATAGAGAGAAAGTGCAGAGAGAGGAGGACAGAGAGAGTGAGAGACAGCGATGATGCAGAGAGAGAGAGAGAGAGAGAGAGAGAGAGAGAGAGAGGGAGGATGCGGTGTGCGGTGTCTTTGGGCGGGGCTGCAGGGAGACCCTGTCCTTGAGCTGCCCTTGTCTCTGATGCACTCTGAGGGGCGGAGTTTCAGTGATGCACTCTGAGGGGGCGGAGCTTCGGGACAGACACCTCATCAGTGATGCAGCACAGACGCTATCTGCAGCAGGACGACAGGCAGCTTATTCCCAGCATGACTGTGCAGCCAGAGGAGAGTGTGTGTGTGTGTGTGTGCGTGAGAGAGTGTGTGCATGTGTGTGTGTGCGTGTGAGTGTGTGATTGAGATTATGTGTGTGATGGAATGTTGGAAAAGCAAATTAATCCACCATCACCAAAAAACAGGAGGAGACAGACCTCTGCATCGATGTGCCAATGGTCTCACTATTTACTACACAAATATCAGCGCCTTTCGTTTGGAAACTGCTGATAATACTGCCACAGACTGATCAGCGATTCCACAGCGGTGTATGTTGCGTGACCCAGTCCATTTTGACAGGAGTGCAGGGGTCACATGGTTTCAAACAGTTGGGCCTCTCTCTTCTCTCCTTTCGTCTACTCCCTTCTCCTCTCCTCCTCTCTTCCCTTCTTCTTCACACCTCTCCTCTCCTCCTCTCTTCCCTTCTTCACTCCTCCTCTCCTCCCTTCTCCTCTCTTCTCCTCTCTTCCCTTCTTCTTCGCTCCTCCTCTCCTCCCTTCTCCTCTCCTCTGCACCCTTCTTCTCCTCTCTTCCCTTCTTCTTCGCTCCTCCTCTCCTCCCTTCTCCTCTCCTCTGCACCCTTCTTCTCCTCTCTTCCCTTCTTCTTCACACCTCTCCTCTCCTCTGCTCCTCTCCTCCCTTCTCCTCTCCTCTGCACCCTTCTTCTCCTCTCTTCCCTTCTTCTTCGCTCCTCCTCTCCTCTCTCGGGGGTAAAACTCCCGGTGACAGAATAACACGGGTGCTCAGAGCACAGAGCTGGAGTCAGCCCCCCCCCCCCCCCCATCGTTCAGAGTGCTGAAGGATGAAAGAGCTGGTTACAAACTGTGTGGGCCTCTATCTTCAGACAGACACCCGAAACAGCCAAAGTGCTCCCTAGTGCAATGCCCACAGTGAGGGCTCAATCAACCCCCAATCCCAATTCCCCCCATCGCCCCCCCAAATCCCCCCCCCCTCCATTTCCTTGCTGTAATATCAGAAACTCTTCTGCCTTTCTGTTTCACATGACCAAGGCATAGCAAGCACACACACACACACACACACGCACGCACACAAGCATGCACACACACACACATACTCACACACACACACACACACGCACGCACACATGCAGGCACACACAGACACACACATACTCACGCATGCACACACGCACGCACACACACGCATGCATACGCACACACGCGCGCATACACACACACACACACACACACACACACATGCACACACATTGCAGAGCAGCTGCGCAGGTTTGACTGACATGGGAATGAACGCATCATCATGCCACAAAACAGAAAGCCGTTGTTTTTTTCCTACTCCCATCGGCAAGTCGTTCCCTTTTTCATTTTGGCTTTATTAGGTACGATACGAGCAAATGAGTCTCATTTCATCCTGGAGTCCTGTGTGAATTCATAAATAAAAAACCCTTATGTTTCCAAAAAAATATGCGTATAAACTGTAACAGATGAGGGAAGAGGCTTTGATCCATTTGCACAAAGAAGCTTCATTTTTTAGAAATGTTCCTATTTCAACTTCTTGGCACTAGTAATTATATATAATTGGTGCCCAAAATTACAGACCAGGTCCCGGACCCTGGTCCCAGACAGCCTCAGGGTCCACTGGACTTTGTTAATAATGTTGACAATGTTAACAGTGCATCGTGTGGGTCGCTTCCCTTGGCCTACAGGGAAGGAACCAATCAGAAATGGCCTGATTTCAGCTGGTAACATTTTTGAGTTTTTCTTCTTCTTCTTCTTCTTTTTAAATAAATCTCTCTCTCTCTCCGAGCACTCGGCACAGTCACTGGAGATCAGGTGACATCTTTACAGCCCACACACCAGCGACAGGAGGACGGGTTCCGGAAACTTCTCCTGAAAAGAACAGGATGAAAAGGGACTGCGAAGACGTGACAGGTGAACTGCAGACGCACGCCGTGGAACATTCAGCTGCGTGTTCTGCAGCTCCACGTCAGCCTGCCCCCACCCCGCCCCCCCCGGGAAGAAAAAGCCCGTGTAGGTTTCTGAATCTGGCCTGATAATGCCCGTGCGATTCTTGTCTCGAAGCTAAGGGTGACCTTTAAAAAACTGAAAGGAGATCATCATAAAAGCATAAAGCTTAATTTACTGCAGTATCCAGCACGGTTAAAGTGCAGATTTTTTTTGGGGGGGGGGTTATTCTTTTAATGCGAGCTATTCTGCTCAGAAAGCTAGGAACCGTTTAATTCATTCAGAATGAGCTGATTAATCACAGCACTGAAACAACAAGAGCTGCACCCCAAATCTCGCCCTCAGAGACCCAGAAAATCATCAGTGCACTTTCATATAACATAGCCTGTTAAAATCCTCTTTTAAAAAAAAAAAAAAAAAGGCAGAAAGACTACAAGTCCCAAAAGGCAACACTCCATTGATCAAGTTTATTACAGCTTATTCAAGGCGTCAAATAAACAGACATATAAATAATGATTAAAAGCAGCGAGGGTTATGAGACGTGGAGAGATGTGATCTTATCTATACTGTGTTCAGCGCAGGTTTACAGCAAAATTCCCCACTTGGCACAAATTCCAACACAGGAAAATTCATAAAAAATTTTAACGCGAGACCCTGTGAGCAAACCTCTCCCAGAAACACAAACTGCTCTCTGGAAAAACACCCAAACTTTCTCCCACAACCAAAATCGTATCAGCAGTAACAGGGAGGCACTTTGCATTTCTAAAAAAAAAAAACAAACAAAAAAACAAGAAAATCAGAATACATGACTTCAACCGTCTGAGGTCACTTGATGAAATCAATAGTAAAAAAAAAAAAGTAATAAATTAGATAATAATAAAGAATTATTGAGTAGGCCTTATTGCAAAGGTGAGTCACACGAAGAGACAAAAGAAAAACATTTTGAAGGGGTCCCCACAGGATTGATACACATAAGTTCTACACATACACGGTCATATTGCACTTCAAAAATGAAAATGGTTGAAATAGTTATTTTTAAACATGAATATGTGCTGGTAACAACAGGGTGGCTAGAAAGAAATAAGTGAGCAAGTAGCTAAAAAACTTTATTTTGTTAAGATGATGTTTGAGTTAATGCAAAGGAGAAGGTAAGTACAACCCGACTGCTTTATACACTGACTGGACTTCAGCCAGTAATCGTATGTGATGGCACAGCTGTTTCATGTTTTCATGTCACTGTTTATTAAAAACAGTTTGCTTATTTTTAAAAACTATACAATAGAAATTAAACTAAATCTGACTGTTACTTAACTACACTCTAATCTGAACTATTAATACGACATACAATATCACCATTTAATGTTATTGTAAAATACTGGAATATTCAACATGCAACTTGCATCCGTTCGTACGTTTTTTCTCCTTTGCACAAAACCAAAATCAACTAAATATTGCGACGTATCCACGGCAACAGTGATAAATCCACACGTGTCACTCGCGAATAGGACTAAGTTTCGACTAGGCGTGTGATCGACGATGGTGAAGAAAAATCCTCAATTTAACAGTGATGGGAATACGTAAGCACTAGGTCTGTTCGTTTCGCACAAGATAGGAATCCTCACCCTTTCAGAGTGTCCCGCAGTCTTTTTTCCGAAATGTGATCCAGGGCTAATCTCCATCACGGTGGGGATTGTCTGGCAGGGGTTCCCAAACTGAGATCTAGAGACTCCCAGAGACCTTGACAGAACTGCCAGATTACAGTAAATTTCCACAATAAAATTGGAAAATGTCTTCCCCTTTTTGGGAATATTTGTGTTTATATTCACATATTTCAGAAATTCTACATTCTATTCATCCTCCGAATAAAAAAAATAACATTGATACATATCATGGGTATATACATAGTACTAAATATATAGAAATAAATAGTCATGTGTCTTACAGGAAATGACATATGCAGATTCAGGACGTGACATCATGATTTAGAGATGTTTCCACGTTTTAGTGTGTTAAACACCCACTGCATTGAAGCCTTTAGTGGGAGTCAGATAAAGTATTATTATTATTATTATTATTATTATTATTATTATTATTATTAATAATTACATTTATATAGCACTTTTCCAAATGCTCAAAGTGCTTTACAGTGAAGGGGAACTCACCTCACCCACCACCAATGTGTAGCACCCACCTGGGTGATGCACGGCAGCCAGAACGCTCACCAAACATTAGCAAAGGTGGAGAGGGAGAGAACATTTATTTAGCCAATTAAATCTGGGGATGATTTTTTAGTGGCAAGTTTTTGCGAGAGCCAGATCTGGGATTTGGCCAGGACACCGGGGAACCCCCTACACTTAGCGATAAGTGTCATGGGATCTTTAATGACCACAGAGAGTCAGGACCTCGGTTTAACGTCTCACCCGAAAGACGGAGTGACAAAAAGCATCCATTATTAAGGAGGGAGGTCCTCAACCAGAGGTGGCTATTTTAGGGGGTATGAAAAATTTGGGAACCCCTGCTTTCAGTAACAAAGAAGAAACAAATTAATCCATTATTTTAATCTATTATTTTAACCATATTTTAACTGCAGGATTCATACCCAACTGAAGCCTAAACATTGATTTTAAAAAAATACAGGCAAGTGATGGACACAGTTTGCATTTCTTTGGTTTAAAAAAAAAAAAGATTTTTTATTGAGCTGGGGGAGTGAACCAACAACCCTCAGATGTTGGTTTCGGTGGGGGGCGGGGGGGGGGAGTGGGTGACCGCACTCAGAACAAAGCCACTGAAGCGGCAGCAGAAAGATAACCAACGGTAAAGTACGAGCGTTTGAAGCTGCGTCTACGACAGAAGAGGACTTTATGGAGCCGCGGCTTTTTGAAGACATGACCTTTCCCCCGAGGCTCGGTGGCCAGGATCAAACAGGCTGCCTCTGGGACCGGGGACCAGCTGGGCTCCGGCGCGAGGGAAGGGGAGCTCGAGCGAGAGCAGCCTTCAGCTGCGGTCAGCGAAGCAGCAGATTCTCGGCTCCGAGGAGCGCAGCGTAGCGCTAGCATCTGTCAGCGTCGTGTAACGCGAGCATGAGAAGGCCCGGGAAGAGGGCCAGGAGAGTGCAACTGTCCGTCAAACTTTCAAACGGTAGAATTCTAAAAAGTGTCCGTTAGTGAGAGCGGGAAAAACTTCAGTGAGAAGCAGCTAGTGGGGGGTGGGGGGGGGGTGGAGAACACATCTCCTGTGAAACAGGTCTGTGGCAAATCTAAATCTAAATCTAAAGCGTTGAGTTTGTCTTTATGTGTCTTTAACACAACATCTGAAGTTCATTTCAAGGTCACCCCAACCTTCAGAAGACTAAAATCCATTTAAAAAAGTTTTAAAAAAACAAAACAAATGTTAACGTAACAAAATTTATGGAAAAAAAAAGTATAAGTTCATTTGAATACAGGACTTTGACCAGCAGTCCATACTTTGGAATGGTGCTATAATAGTACAATACTACTACTTCTACACACACACACACACGTCCGTCAAAAACATGGCAAATTCTTTAAATGTTTTGCCTCAAAGGTTTTCCTGGAAAAAAAGGGTTTCCCCAAACGGTTTTACGAGCATTTACGGAACTCAAGCGGCCCGGAAAACCATGCTAGTCCGAGACGCTGAAACCATCCTGAACAGAATTCCGAGATTTTTACAGTTGGTTACAGCTGTTTGTGAGTCTTTGAACTGACCAAATACCTCAAATAAAGCGCACCTGAGCTGCTGAAAACATTCATAGAGAGGCTGGAAGAAACCTACAGCCAGATGAATTCAGCTCAAGTGGAATCCTCTATCAAAAACCCTTTTTTGACTGAGGCAGACCAAAATGGAAATCCAACTGCCGAATTGAATTGAAAGTCTTCTTCGCGTAGGAAATTTCAAACAGGCTTTGCGAAAGTGCGAAGCCACACCTTTAGCCACTGCGGTTAATTAGTCAAAGGTCGATACCAAAAAACTTTGTCGTGAGTTTAACTCCTACCAGACCTTTCTGAAGAACTGCCATACTTCTCAGGGAAAGTTTTACAAAGACCCTACATCACAACACCTTACAACAGATGACAATATAAAGACACATATTCTTAATTTCTACAAAAACATAATTCCATAGATATTTAAAGCAACGTACGTTATGTAAGGCAGGGCGGATGTATTGCAGAATATTCATATCCATTTTTAGGGCTATACATGCATACGTCGATTCATAAACACATTTGATCGTAAGAACTCAAGTTACAGTGTCAATAGCTTCTTAAGAAATGAGAACAGACCAGACATGAATTCAAGTAATAGAAATAATGCTCAACTCTGTTTTTTAAAACAGAGAAAACATACAACATACAAACACACATGCATACACACACACAAACATACACACACACACACACACACACACGCGAACCAATAATATGGCTTCTAAAGTCAAGAATCAAGGCAGTTAAATAAATAGCCTTTTTTCTTCTGTTTTCTTTTTTTTCCTCCAGTTGACAACCAGACTTTGTGTTCCTGCTCCACTTTGGTCTGGAGAAAATGAAAAGAAACCTAAGTATTTACTTCTCCCTTCCTGTTTCATATGTACACAGCGACTTAAGATCGACCAGCGGTCTAAAACATCATTGTATTGTTTTTTTTGTTGTTGTTTTTTTCTGCTTCTTCAAACCAACGCGTGAGTAAAACGCGTGAGTGCTGTGAGTAAAACTCTAACGCTATTTACCTAAGATAGCTTCTACAAGAAAACCACACACACACGAAAAATAAACTCTTTTTGCGAAGCGTTAAATTTCCCCGTCGTCACCGCCGCCCTGCGCAGGCCCCGTCGCGTCGTTTTGGGGTTTTATACAGCATATGACACCTACGTTATACATTACACGTTTTGAATATGTTTCACAATAAAGAAAAACAAATTAGGAAGGCAGCATCTGACACAGGGACTGCAGAAGAGGTCCTGTTTGCGTGTCCAGGTGAGTCGCAATGCACAAACCCCCCCTCCCCCCCCCCGCATTCGTCTGATTAATCCATTGACCCACCAGCCGTGAGCCATACACATCTCTTGAGTTCCGTATGCCCCCCCCCCATCGCCACTGTCGCAACGCAAATACATTCAGATCGAACGACCGTGGGCGTGGCGGGGATGGGAGGGGTCAAGGGGGCGGGGTCTAAGAGGAGGGGGGCGGGGATTCCTTTAAGGCTGGAGGACGGCTGGCTCCTCCCCCCCGGGGGACTCTGTGAGGTCACAAGTGAGAAGAGAGCCGCGATCTGGCCGGGTCCGATTCGGGGAGGCTGGCAGCCGAGCCCTTTCGGGACGGGCCGGAGTCCAGCGTCCCGGGCCCCTTCCCGCCCTGGGGGGCAGCCTCGGAGGGGGGGGGCGTGGGGGGAAAGGACCCCGCCCCCGTTTGGTGGGACAGGGATGAGCGCTGGGGGGTACCCCTCAGCCCTGGGGGTCCGGAGGAGGAGGAGGAGGAGGAGGCGACGGCAGGAGGGGCCTGGGATTGGGCGGGTCCCGTGGAGGCCAAGGATACGCGGGGCGAGGGGGGCGAGCTGGCAGGGGCGGGGCCTGGGGCGGTGGGCGGGGCCCCCTCCTGGCGGAGGGAGAGCTGGGAGGCGGAGAGCGCGGCCCCGGCCTGACCCAGGCCACCAGCCTGCAGGGGGTGGGGGCTCTTGAGGGGGGCGGGGCGGTGGGTGGGGCTGGGGGCGTGGTGCTGCACCAGGGAGAGCTGGGAGCCGGAGGTTCCCGCCGAGCCGTACTGGAAGGTCCGCCCCCCCCCGGCCGCCAGGGGGCTCTGGACGGGCGGGCTGGACATGGCGGAGGCGAAGGCGGCGGCACCGGGGGGGAACTGCAGGCACTGCAGGGGGGAGGCCGAAACTGGGCTGGACAGGCTCTGCACCACCTGGAACCTGCGCACCATGCGGGGGGAGGGCACGGGCCCCGCCCCCACCAGCGCCCCGCCCCCCAGCGGCACCCCCACCAGCGGGCTCCCCACCAGCGGGTTCACCACCTGCGGGCAGAAGCTCATGGCCACGGCCTGCTGGAGGCTGGCGATGGCCGAGCCGGGGGGGGGGCTGGCCGGGGGGGGCGAAGATGCCCCCGTGCGCGGGTGGGGTCATGGACATGGCCCGCGAGCGCTGCAGGTCCACCAGCTGCACCATCTCCCGGTCGTACTTGACGATCTCCTGGATCATCTCGTTCTCCTGGTTGTTGAAGACGCCCGAGTTGAGGTCGTGCTGCACCTTGTGCTGCAGGATGGAGTTCTTCTTACCTGCGGAGCCACGGCAACCAGAACACGGCCGTCAGGTGCGTCACGCTCGCGTTCCGCATTTACCCAATCAGCTCGGGCCGCTTACCCCGACACCTTCAATAGCGCACACAGACATTAGCAACAGGCGGCGGTGCAGTATATAAGGGTTTAAAAAAAAAAAAAACTTGGCTTGTAACCAAAAGGTTGCAGGTTTGATTCCCAGATAGGACACTGCCATCGTACCCTTCGGTAAACTACTTAACCTGGACTGCTGTATAAACGGATTGTGTGTTTTTTAAAAAAGGCCCCCTGGATTAAAAGCAGCTGCTAAAATGTAATGTAATGTAATTACACCAGGCTCCCGGGGTCAGAGTCCTTACCCGACCCTCTCAGTGTGACGCTAAGCGCAGCTGAAGGTGACAGAGGGAGATTTAAGGACGCGCCGCTTCAAGCACAAATGGATGTGAAGGTGACGTGCGGAGAGGAACAGAAGCAGAATACATTATCAGAGCTTGAGAGGGGTGGGGGTGGGGGGGGGGGGCTGAGATACAGGTGCTCAGACAGGTGTGTTTTGTGGAAGACGGGGGCAGTGATTTGGCTATCGTGGCTGGTGTGGGGACCTCATACACACGCACACACACACACACACAGAGGCACATCTCACTCACAGCTCTCTCTCAAGCTGTTGTGTTTTGCTGAGTCACAATGTCTCTGGTGTCAGTGTGAGTTACTGAGACGCCATCGGTGTTACAGCTCCAGGAGCACAGCAGCTGGGAACCAGGGACTATCTACTGGGCTCACAGTACTGCAGGAGAGAGCTAGCACCGTCACTGTGGGGGAGCTAACACAGTGGTGACCTGAGTGACTGCCATGGCCAAATTAAATCCACCAACCCTTTGGCGGGACAAGGTCAGCTGTACTGCACCCCGGAGGTCCAGTCAGAGGTAGTCATCTACTCTGACTGTATTTCTAAAAATTCAGCATCTGTGCTTTCAGACCTGTGCCAAGACGCGAAAATTAATATTCATATTTATTTCTCGACACGACTGGTACGCAAACAACAAGTCAGGTAGCCTCTGCAGAGCCTGCTCGCTGTCTGTCTGTTTACAAAGCCAGTACGAAGGTCCCCCTTGCAGCGTCGAAGCTGTTTTACTCAACGCCAACGCAAAATTTGCAAACGTTTTCTGCGCCCAGCGCTAGACCTCAATATTTTATTATATCATTACAGCCCGCCGCTTTGATATCCTCAGAGGCAGTTTGTGTTTTTATAGTCCGCCTCTAATGATATTTGCACCAACAAGCGGCAAATGAGAATCCTTCGAAGATTGTTCCCGAGTGCGTCTGACTTCCTTCTCTCTCATCCAGCCCGTTTGCGAACGCTTCTGAAAACAGCGCAGCGTTTTAATATTAATCACATGCTTAATAACAAGCAAGCCGCACGTTACCCGTTATCTATCGCTGTAAGCTACCGTACGAGGCCCCAAAAACAGCGTAGCTGGGAGTAGTCATGGAGCTGAGCCCGCACGTGGAACCAGGTGGGCCTTCACAGTGGGGCGTGGTCCAGTCAAGGTAAATGTGTGGTGGGGGGGGGAGGTGGCAGGGCACTATTTAGGCGGCCAGGGCCCACCCATGTCGACGCCTGTGATGTGGCCCAGTAAGGGAGGCCCTCAGTGACAGACAGACTGTGACGGAATTTCCTCATTTTTCCTAATTTCGCTCGAGCCATGCACCTCCGTGACCTTTACGGACCGGCCATCTCCGTTCCAGGGTCCCGGAGAGCTGCAGGGTCTGTCGGGTTTTCTGTCTTACCCTTAATATCAGCAGCCAATTCAGACCCGAGAAACCAGGGACAGGTGAGTTAACTGTGTAATCGACTGCTTTAATTGATCGATTAAGAGCGGAGTACACAACAAGAAACCAGCAGACCCTGCAGCCCGCCAGGACCAGGACTGAAGGTCACTGCTACAGACCCACTGGCTCTGCATTCTCAACGCCGTGAGTTCTGTTCTGCTACCGCTGGAGTCAAAATGATCCAATTCAGGGAGCATCTTTCGGAGATTTGAAAAAGGGGCGTGACCACAAGGACGATACCATAGCAACGGTCGTTCGGTGCTGTGACATCACAAAGGATACTCAGGTTACCAGCCGGGGGACCTCTGGTATTTAAGAGCACTGAGAGGGAAAGAAGGAACGCAGGAGCGTCTGGAGGGTGTACAGAGCCTGTGTGTGTGTGGGCGAGGGGGGGCTGTGGGGGGGGGGGGGGGGTTACCTATGCGGTCGAGCCGGTCGATGGCCACGGTCTCGAAGGCCCGTCTCATCATGGGGTACTCCTCCAGCACCTCGTTGAAGTTGTCGACGGACAGCGAGAACAGGCGGCAGTACGTCTCCGCCCGAACGCTCGCCGTGCGACGCCCCCGGGTCAGCAAGCAGATCTCTGAGGGGATGGGGGGGAGAGGGAGAGGGGGGGGAGGGGGAGGGGGGAGGGGGCAGGGGGGAGAGAGAGGGAGAGGGAGAGGGGGGAGGGGGGAGGGGGGAGGGAGAGGGAGAGGGGAGAGAGGGAGAGAGAGGGAGAGAGGGAGGGAGAGGGGAGAGAGAGGGAGAGGGGAGAGAGGGAGAGGGAGGGAGAGAGGGGAGGGGGGAGAGCGAAGGGAGAGGGAGGGAGGGGTAGAGAGAGAGGAAAAGGGAGAGGGACGTAGAGAGAGAGGAGAGACAGAAAGGTAGAGAGCAAGAAATTGAGAGTGAGAGGGAGAGAGAGAGTAGGGGATAGAAAGAGGAAGAGAGACAAGGCAAAAAAGAGAAGAAAAGTTAGAGAGAGGGAGCGAGGGGGTGAGATAAGGTGAGAGAAGATAGAAGAGAGGGATGGAGAGAGAGAAGAAAGGAGAGAGAAAGGAGGGAGGGCAGATTTCAATTACCATGCCAGAACACACACTGATGAAATAATCCATCTGAAATATGTGCTGCCGCGCCCGGGAAGCTACTCCACCATTTTATTTTCTTCTTCTTCTTCTCTGACACATTTTCACAGAGAAAAGGCGGAATCCATGCTGCCTGTGGTGTGTTGCCAGTTCAAGCCTGAGGTGAACACCAGGTGCTCACACCTGAGGCCAGGTATAAGTAAGTCACTTTGTTCTGTTTTTTTTTTTTTTTAACTCTTTTTTTTTAAACATTCAACACTTGTAGCTTATGCACCTTTTAAAAAATCAGCAATCTTACAAAAGGTTTCTCTTTTTTATTTCTGAGTCACGGCGGGGGAACGGTCTTTTCCACACACACGTGGCGAAAAAAAGGATCTTTTGTTGTAATAGCGGAATAATTGATTTTCGTTCCGCCTTTTGGGAAAATCTGAATCTTAAAAATAAAAAAATAAAAAAAGACGTGTAATGGATTGTCATAAACACAGGGCGCTGGGCTAACTGTGACTCCTCCCCCTCGTTATTAAGGGCCAATCAGGAAAGCCGAAAGAGAAGCCAGGGGGAGAAGAGGAAAGACCCACTGAACAGCAGGAGCGGAGCATTGCGAGATGGGTCATTCGGAGATGCCGAGGTGTGCCTGAGATTAAATGAGTTTGCCCTAATTTGATTAAGACAGCTAATTAGCCGACGCTGTTCTGGCTCAAAGCCTCTTGTTAAGACTTAATGAAGTAGAATGCTTCACGATATTGGAAAGTAAACACTTTCGGCTTATTGATTTTGCTTAATTTACTTAAAAAACAAAACGGTAGGTTTCGAGATTGATTTGTTAAGGCTACCCCCAGTGGAAAGTCCCCTTCAGACCTGTCCACCGAAAGCTGACTCGCGTTTTTTTTTTTCCAAGAGGTTTTTAACAGAGATCCAGATTTAATCTACCCGCCGGTGTGCGCGTGATCGCGTGTTGTCTAACGAACGCTGAAGCGCTCGTCAGCAGACAGCCTCACCAGCTGACGGGGCTGAGTATATAGCGAAAGGAGAGAAAAAAAACATAACACTCGCTTAAAATAAAATAAAAAAACGGCTGCAACAGTCGCGTTGATTACAACGTTGATCGCGCAGTCAGATTATCTGTCTAACCGACAGCGAGTCGTGCTGAAGCACAACAGTGACAGCCGTATCTACATAAAGGCCCTTTAACATTTTCGCGTTTGATGTCTGCTTAAATCTGTTGGACAAAGTGTTTAGGGGCAAAATGTTGTTGTTTGATTGGATGATTGGGTGTAACTACACAACCCCGATCAGTGCATGCTGGAGAGGAGGGGAAGCCATGGGGTTGTGTCAGATATCTCACGACGAAAACGGGGACTGCCTATTCCAACAGATAAAACCAACCGATATTAACCCGTTCCCATGACGATAGGACAGCCCAGCACATCTGACCAATCACAGGCTGCCCCACCATCGCTGAGTAGCAGCACATTGGGAAGGGCTAGTCTCACTATGACCAGTTATAAACATATCCGGTCACTGCACACCAGATGACCAATTCCCTGTACCTGAGTTAGTCTTTCCCCTCTAATACAAGACTTGTGAACCAGATTTGTTAATAAAGGAAAGAAACAGGCAAATTATGATTATTACATGAAGAATGTTGTCCTTAATGAAGCACACACAACACCTTCACTAGAATATCATAACATTTTAAACATGTCATAACATCTCTCAACCTTTTATTTCTTATTTTATGGATCTATTATCTCC
Source organism: Anguilla anguilla (assembly GCF_013347855.1). Taxonomy (NCBI): domain Eukaryota; kingdom Metazoa; phylum Chordata; class Actinopteri; order Anguilliformes; family Anguillidae; genus Anguilla; species Anguilla anguilla. The sequence continues at coordinate 3,453,302 of NC_049206.1, forward strand.
CAATTCGTAATACCCATGTCTGTACTGCCCTAATATGTTAAATAAAAAAATAAAAATAAAAAAACAAGCAAGCCTGCTTCGTTTCACTCTGCAATCTCTCAATTGACCAAAGGGGGCACTATTGCACAAAGAGCTCCTTCCCTGAGACACTAATCAATGTGATGATCACCAGCTCGAGGGAACACTACATCTGTCGAATGTACAGTGACACTCTAATGCCCGACTGAACTAAAACCTCACAGGCTAACGGATTTCAGGGCAACCCACCCGCCAATCAAAAGTCCCGTTTAATTGCTTAGGACTGCTGACTCATAAAACCGCCATTCTGAGGTAAAGAAGGCGCTTTACGAGCTTCATAATCACAAAGGATTTGGGAAACGCATACATTTGTGCGAAGAGTCTTTTTTCTTTCTCCTCCAATTTTTATTCTGTGAAAAAAAAAAAGCCACAACGTGCCCGGGCCAGCCGAAGCGGTTTCTCGGAGAAGAGGCTCCAGCGGCGCGCCGATAACCGAAGCTTTGGCTGTAAAAAAAGTTTCCGGCGCGGCGGAGACGACAACGCGGAAGGAAATCTGCAAGCCTTTCGGAAACAGAGCGGGCTGTTGAGTCGCCTTTTTGTGCGAAAGAGAAAAAAAAAGAGAGAGAGAGACATCTTTCTCCAGACAACCCGCAAGGACCGAACCGAGGAAAAAACAAGCGGTCTGGGGAGATTAACGACTTCCTGTCTCTGAGCCGTAAACGGCCGACGCTGGCCTGACGCGAGCGACCAAACCGAAATAAATCCACGCTAGAACGTTACAAACGACCCTGTCACGGGTGCCGCGTGAGCCCGGCCCAGCCCTGCATTATTAATTAGCCACGTGCGTCCCCCCCCCCCCCCCCCCCGCCATCGTCAAAGCCACACACCGTCCTGCACACCAGCCCACGCCACACCTCTCCGTTTGAATTTTTTTAAACTCGTTTCTCTTAGTCTCTTCTTTCAGTGTTTTTTTTTTTTTTTTTTTTGAGATATGAAAAATGACCCAGAAACCTCCAAAAAGGACCTCCGGCCCTTCTTTCTGGGTCGGCGGGACTTCAAAAACAGCCTCTGAGGGGACGCTTTGAATCTGGGACACGACAGTTGGAAGTCGGGGGGGGGGGGCGGGGGGGGCACTCGAATAGGAGTCAAACACTAAGGGCAAAACACTCCGGGTTTATTCTCCTTATCTCACTGCAGTTGTGGCTTTTTTATGTACTGATATCACAGCTGGGGTCACCCTGGGCTTAGAGAGCCTTTACACATCTCTTAGAAAACATCTACAAAAGCTGCATGTGGGATTTCTGGACATCTTTTTTTTCTTATTGATGATATACAGACCAAATGGGTCAAATACATATTTGTTTTTGGATTCAAATACTTTTCTGTGCTCTATTGATCTTGCCTGGCGTAACTGAGCCAGCCAGTATGACCAGAAGGCGGGGTTTTGCATTTCACTGGTTTCCAGACAAGAATCAGTAAAGCGAAGAAAACAAAAGCGAAAAACAAATACGTATTTGACCCGTGTCTGATGATATATTACTAAAACCCAAACGCTGTCTGTAACAGTGCATGTGTGGCAGAGCGGGACAGGGTCTGTGCTCGGGGGAAGTGCTCCTGACACTCTGACCCTAACTGTGTGCTGTCGGGGGTGTCTGGTGGCGCAGCCTGTAGAGCGCTGTCCACATGCTCATTACGAGCCGCGACGTCGGCGGTTCGCTGCCCGTAGCCGAGGCCAGAACGATCCAGATTCAAACCTGGACCATGGGGCTTACCCGCGCACGAGAACCAGTTCCTTAACAGAACGAGCCACCGAGCAGCCCCCCTCCCCCCCCCCCCCCCCCAATTCTCTGGCTCTCAGAAGCTGATTTTTTATTTAAATTTTTTTGGCAAATGAAAAGCGAAGGCGTGACGGAGCCGCACCTCCGAAGTAGGAGCCGTCGGAGAGCTTCATTCCCATGGTGCCCTTGGTGAGCACGCTCACCACCCCGTGCTGGATGAAGTACATCTTCTTGCCGATGGTGCCCTCCCTGATGATGTAGTCCCGGGGCTGGAAGACCTCGAAGCGCAGCTTGGTCAGCATGGCGGTCACGAAGTTGGGTTCCGCGTTGGCGAAGAGGGGCATGGACGCCACCAGCTTCCTGCAGTTGAAGTTCACGATTTCCTGGGGGGGCGAGAGACGAAGAGAGCGAGAGAGTGTCACAGTGCGACTCGTCGCACGCGCACCTTGCTGTTGTCTGTCGTGTCCAGGTGTTCGCAGAGGAACACCAACCGGTAAATTTAAAGACACAAAAAAACACAAAAAAACAAGAACTCCCACACACTATATCTCCTGCCAATCTGCCCAACTTTATGCAACGTGTCAGTTAAAAAAAAAAAACAAACAAAAAAAAACAACGTTACAAGCCTCATCAGGGTCAAAAGTGAGACAAACTGAAATACTGGTTTTTAACTGACACACTGAAGCTTGGCAGCAGGCCCGCAGCGGGGGGGCAGTTTCCACGTTCACAGAAAGACATCACGATACGACATCATGCCAGGTAGCGCGTGACACCGTCCAGCTCCTTACTCATTACCCTACACTGCCCCCCCCCACCCCTCCCAAACATCCCCCCCTCCCCCGCCATGGAGCCCCCCCCCCTCACCTCCCTCAGCGGCTCGTTCAGCTCCTCCAGGATGCTCTCCTCGTCGAACATCTTGCCCTGGTACCGGTGCTCGTAGTAGTCGTGGATCTTCTGGCGAAAGTCGGCCGGAAGTTTGTGAAAGGACATGTACTGCTCCACTTGTTTATACTGAAATGAGAGGGGGAGAGAGGGAGAGAGGGAGGGGGAGGGAGGGAGGGAGAGACAGAGGGGGAGGGAGAGAGAGAGGGAGGAAGGGAGGGGGAGAGGGAGGGAGAGAGGGGGAGGGAGGGAGTGAGGGGGGAGAGAGGAGTGAGGGGGAGGGGGAGGGAGAGAGGAGGAGGGAGGGAGAGAGAGGGGGAGAGAGGGGGACAGAGAGAGAGAGGGGGACAGAGAGGGAGAGGGGGAGAGAGGGAGAGAGAGCTAGTCAGGCATTCTCTTCTTTTTATTGAATGGGGGGATTCAAGCTCCATATGTGCTTAAGTAACACTGCTATCACGGTTGTCCTGGCAATAGAGTGTGATTAAACTGAACGGAGAGAGAGAGAGAGAGAGAGAGAGAGAGAGAGGAAATGGTACACGCAAAGGAGAACATTTGCTATTGTTGAAATAACCATATCATTTTTTTCTCCTCGTTATTAACTTTGGCTAATTATATGAGCATCATGTCAGTAATGCATATTGAACTGAGTGAGGGGGAGGAGAGGGCAGGGGGGAGGGGGGGCGGCTTCCTCTTATTCTTCCTCTCTGATTAAATTTCTTGGTCCCTGACCTCACTGCTGGAGCTTTGAAACTAATGATACACTGTTTACAGTTCTCTACTTCCTTTTCCACCATAGAGAGTTCCTTTCAGGGAAGAAAGAGGGAGAGTGATTCTCTCCACTCGAAGGAGGTGATAATGGGAGAGAAGACAATGCAATGTCCCTGCAGTTTGGGGCTGTGGATCTTGGAAGAGAGGGGGGGAACAGTAGTACTAGCAGACTGCAGATAGAGGGCGCCAGACTAGGCAGTTGAGCTCCTCTGTCAGCATTCACTGTTTCTCCCTTCCTGTCTCTTCAGCCGAAGTACTATTCAAGTTCACCTCGTTTCCCTCAGATTGTTTCTGAAGTCACCTTAGGTGGTCTGTCCAAGAACATTTTCAACAAAGAAAAAACAAAAAACAAAGAAAGCCACTCTCAAGATGTGCCAAGCGTTTTTAAACCAGGCTGCTGGCTTTGAAGTCTGCTCGATACGGGGCAACAAAACAACAAAGTACTTTCCTCAAAGTAAATTTTTTTTTTTTTTTTGAAAAATTATAATTACAGTACAAATTTGGAACACATTTTCAAACTCCATTGAGAGCCACTCTGCCTTACTTAACAGGAGGACTAATTGGTGTGTGTGTGTGTGTGTGTGAGAGAGAGAGAGAGAGAGAGAGTGAGGGAGTATGTGAATGTGTGTGTGTGTGTATAAGGGAGAGAGAGAAAAGGGGTGTGAATGAGTGTTTGTAACAATATAGTTGAGAGGACATTTGTCAATTTCGTGAGTTTGCCTCGAATAATCGAGTCCAGTGGCCTGTGCCTGTAATTGGGTAAACACAGTTAACAGTTTAGCTCTGGCCTGTGCACAGCCTACACAGTGCCTGTGTTCCAATGTGTTTCACTGTGCTTCTGTTCCCATAAAATGCCCATAACCGAGACTGTGGGTTAATTCCATAATCACTGCATTTCCACTCCTTGCGTCTCTTCCTCCCGTCCTTTCCTCGCTCCTAAGCTCCACCCCCACCAGAGGACGCGAGGGAGAGATGCAGGGATGAGACACGGGGACGGAGGAATCGAGGTAACGTGCGTCAGGCGAACGGAACGTCCCTGTTCAGCCAAACGTCAGGTGGAAAGGAAGTCCGATTACAGACGTGGCAGATGTGGAGAGGTGGATCCACAGGGGGATCATTCATGCATCACACGCTCTAAAAATAGACTTCCAAAAAGGCTGCACTCGTGTGTCCTCGCTCAAGCATCCTCCAGGAGCACGTGAGGGACTGGAACGTCCTTAAAGATGGCCGACCTGGCTCGATTTCGGGGTCACGCGAGGAGACGAGGACGGATGAAATAAGCGATCGGGACGATCACATTCAGCTCAGCTCAGCTCAGCTCAGCTCAGCTCAGACCAGCTCAGACCAGCTCAGCTCAGCTCAGCTCAACTCAGCTCAGCTCAGCTCAGCTCAGACCAGCTCAGCTCAGCTCAGCTCAGCGCCGCCTCCTGCAGGTCAGAAAAGCAGACGTGCGATTACGCCGTTACTGCCGCCTTCCGTGTCCGAGACGTGAGCGACAACCACTCTCTTTCCCAGGGCCGTACCGAGAAGTATTTCTGATGCGTAAAACCTTTCCGCCGTCCTGATTCGTCTGATTCAGTTTTTTTGATAGGCAGACTCACAGAGAAGGGAAGAGGGAGAGCGAGTCGCCAAGTTTCGTCAACCCAGGCATGCGTTCAAGCAGGGCGAGGCAGTGTGAATTATTCAGATCCGCTAAGAGCTTCTCTTTCGGCTGTCCCTTAAAATCAAAACAAAACAAAAAAAACACAGCTTTTTGCTTTATTTCCAAGTTTGGAGTCTGAACTGTCGGCCAACCCCCTACCCCCTACCCACACCCTACATATTCGGGGCCAATAGCAGTGCTGGTTCTCATTCTTCCCCTCCAAACAGGGATCAGAGTAGACCTGGGACACAAGGCGAGTTAAGTGTCTGACCAATCAGTGACATTGATCGATCGATTAACGATGTGGTTGCAAAGAACACCAGCGGCACTGATTGGCTTGGAGGGCCACATTTGAGTATTCTTGTCCTCCAGCCTCAGACAGAAGGACAGAGTGTAGGCAGCCCTGCTGAAAATTCCAGTTTAAACCGGCTTAAACTGGTCAGTCTGGTTCAAGATGTGTTTAAAACACTTTTAGCTGGACAACCAGCTGTCTACCGGCTGACTAGCCAATCGTGAGCTTGTCCACCAGCTCACTCCACCAGTTTTGACCAACCACAGACCAGCTATCACCAGTAAGAAGTGTCAAAAACACCAGTTTAAACCAGCTTAAACCAGCTTAGAATCCCAGCTGATCTCATCTGGTATTTTCAGCAGGGAGGTCTGAACCAGTGCCTCTGATGTACGCACTGCCAGCCACTGCGGGAAGCATTACCAATGCAGGCCTCCCACCACACGGTGGCGCTGTGGCTAACCGCTCGCTGCTCTGTGGGCCTGTGTGCACACAGTGTCAGCCCAGACAGGGCCAGGATTCCATTCAGGGTCCACGGAGACGGTTGCTTCGTCGTCGCCGGATGCGCTAGTTAACAAGAATTTAAAATCTCCTTCGCCTGGCATCCCCCTGGACACGGGCGTGCTTAATCACACCACAAGAGGGTAGACGCGTTTTAGTTCCCTGCTCCCGAGTCAGGTGTGCGTTTTTTTTCCTTTCGTTGCCTCTTTTCGGTCTTGTAATTGCTGCTGAGAAGGTCAAGTAAAGGTCAATGGGAATTTCTCCGACAGCTGATTACCCAAATTAATTTTTTTTTCTCCTCGCATGCCCTTCTCATCTGTGCATATTTGTGCGGCGATCGCTGTTGAATGTTTCGCGTCTGCCTGTCAGAAACTAAGCCGGCTTCCTCTCCTCTCCACGCTGAGAGGAGTGGGAACATGGCCGACGGCACAGACTCGTCTTAAACACACACACACAGACCGCTGCGCAGCTCTGTCATGTCGGTGTTTCCCTGTCACAGACCGGAGTCATAAAAGCTATCAATCACATCACTGTGTGAAGTTATCACCGGGTTTAAAACCTGCACTGTGAAACAATTATACACAAGACTGTAAGATCACAACCTGTTTTACCCTGAGTGCATTTCAATGCACTATCCTCTGAGCAGCCAAGATTTATCAGCGTTTAGAAAATATTATTTTTTGGTGTTCACAGGGAATACACAGTTTCACGTGTTTATCAAGCAATTATTTGCTTGACGAAGTCAATTTCTGAACAGACTTTCAATTTAAACATGCATTTGTTAATATTCAGCACATCCTGTTACACAAGGCTGCTTGGTGTGGGCAAGGGGAATTCAGAATACACGCAAGACCAAGAATATCACGGTTTTTTAAAATAGAAGAGAGGAATGGCACAGGCAGCGCCTCGTTTAACTGGTGCGAATAACAGCGGCAGAACGCCACAGAGCCAGAACAGAACCCTGGCCCAAAACGAAACGGAAATCCTGCAAGGAACCATGAATAATGCAATAAAGACCGGAGCGTGGCTGTCACCTGTCTGTATCCAGGGACAACGACCTTCCTTGACCTTCAGCTAAAAATTCCATCTTAAAAAAAGATAAAAAATTTTTTTTTTTTAACTTGATTAAAAAGTGAATAAATGTATGAATGACACGCTACGTACATGATGCGGAATTAAGAGTGGGCTTGAGCGAACGAGAGGCTGAACTACAGAGAGAGAGAGAGAGAGAGAGAGAGAGAGAGAGGAAGAAAGAGAGAGAGAGAGAGAGAGAGATAGAGAGGAAGAAAGAGAGAGAGAGAGAGGAAGAAAGAGAGAGAGATAGAGAGAGAAAGAGAGAGAGATAGAGAGAGAGAGAGAGAGAGAGGAAGAAAGAGAGAGAGATAGAGAGAGAGAGAGAGAGAGAGAGGAAGAAAGAGAGAGAGATAGAGAGAGAGAGAGTCCTGCAGATTTACAGCCACCGTTTGACCTTCGGTGCCGATTCCTCCCTCTACAGAGAGAGAGAGGGAGAGAGGGAGAGAGAGAGAGACAAAGAGAGAGGGGGGAGAGAGGAGAGAGAGGGAGTGAGTGAGAGAGGAGAGAGAGATAAAATGAGTGATGGGACAGCGGCCCACGGACAGATAACAGCGGGCGTGTGGAAGCCCCAGGAGAGGGGACAGGAGAAAAGAGAAAGGGAACGAGGGAGGAAGGGAGAGGTACCGAGCCTTTCGGCCATTGGCTGAAGGGGTAGGCGGGGCTCAGCGCTGAGTCATCGATGAGTCACCGCTGAGTTATGGCTGCAGGGGATGGGTGGGGGGTGGGGGGGGGGGGGGTTTAAAGGTGCCACCTGTGGCAGTGACCACAGTTGCATTCGGTCCCACTTTAGCATGTTCCCTCCAAAAGCCCCCCCCCCCCTCCAATGAGCTACTTTGTGGAAATTTGGAGGAATTTTGTGATGCGCAACAGGTGGACTTGACAGGTGAAAATAGGGAAAACAGAGGAGGAGAAAACCGAAACCGACCGGCCCTATCCTCTCCTCCTCCAGCGGAGTGTTGCATTGTGGGATTCCCTTCTTGCTGGAAGCTTATACTCTTTGCGGGAGGGAGGGAAAAAATGAGGAAGCAAGGGAATGTAATTTGCCTTCTACCACTTCGTAAATCGGAACCGAACGCTGCTTGGAGCGGCCGCCACATTTCACTGCGGCATTTCAACCACTCCTCCCTTAAAGCCAAGGGGCCCGAACGCACACCCGGACTCGCCACAAGGGGGCAGCAGTCCATGGCACAGCCCGGGGGGGGGGGGGGTACTGAGGTCTTAAGCAGAGTTCCATGGGCTGAAAACACCTTGCGGGTTCCAGAAAGCCAGCTGACATTTTGCAGATTTTTAAAATTTTATTTTCGTCAGAGGCACTCGTCCCCGAAAAAGAAAAAAAAAATAAATAAAAAAATCGAAGGATGCTCTGTCTGGCGATCGCCTCCCGAGCGGAAAGCAAACTCACACTTCAAAAATTTCACTCAGCCGCTCTCGCGCTTCGCTTTTCGAAAAGAATCCGTTAATTAATGTGCCATAACTGGCGAAAGAAGAAGGTCACAAAACCCACAAGTTTCACAGCAGAAGAGAGAGAGAGGTAGAGAAAAAAATGTTCCCTGTAGCACAGACTGAATTATTACACCTGCCACCATCTTAAACGCTGACTTTAGACTGGGCCCCTTTGGGGTGGGGTGGGGGAGGAACAATGGCCTTATATAAACTGTCCTGTGCCAGGGAAATAGCCGGCTGCCTGCGTCCTTTGATTTTTAGCGAAAGGACCTTCTCCTCTCCTAAAATAACAGGCGTGAAGCAAGAACGAGAAGCAGGCGTTCCAAAAAAGCTCTTGAGTTTTTCTTTTCTTTTTTTTTCTTTTTTTGTAATCACCAGAAAATGTGAAGTAGATTTGTGTCGCAGAGCATCCAGGTCCCCCAGGACAAGGCGCAATAAATCACCCAAAATGACAGCCTGTGGCAACTCGAAGCAGAGAGAGAGAGAGACGGGGGGGGGGGAAATCTGTGACCTTGGCAAACCACAACTGTAGAAATGTGCTTACAGAAAACAAAACAAGGAAAAGCACATTAGCTCACAGCACAGAGGACCCAAGGCTCTAGCTCTGGGGGAAACTTAATAAAAATTATTTTGTGAATGGGAGGGGGAGGGGGGCGGAGGTCGATAGTGTGATGTCATCATCCTCAACGAGCGTTCACGTGTTCAGCAATAAGTGGGCAGGACATCCCAAAAACATTCACAGCTTCTATTTTCTATTTCTTTTTCTGTCTCTTCTGTCTAGATGCAGTAAAAATCCCAACCCCAAGATGTGACATCACCACTCCTCCCCCCCATCCCGCTACTGTCAAACTGGTACGTCCCAAGGGGGCTGTTGGGGGTGGGGGGGTGGCGGCGGTTGAGGTGGGGGTGGAGGAGCGGTATAAATTTTTAATGCGCTTGCGTTTCACGGCTCTGAAGTCAACATCGCGGGTCTGCGGAGGAATTCTAATTTTGGTTCAGGAGAGACAGTCACACGGCCGCATACCTCACCGTCTGGCGTCTCTAAACCCCGCTCCACTGCGTCACAAACGCGTCGGCGGGCGTCTCTAAACCCCGCTCCACTGCGTCACAAACGCGTCGGCGGGTCCGGAGTCTCTAAACCCCGCTCCACTGCGTCACAAACGCGTCGGCGGGTCCGGCGTCTCTAAACCCCGCTCCACTGCGTCACAAACGCGTCGGCGGGCGCCTCTAAACCCCGCTCCACTGCGTCACAAATGCTTCGGCGGGCGTGTCTAAACCCCGCTCCACTGCGTCACAAACGCCGCTCTACTGCGTCACAAACACGTCGGCGGGTCCGGCGTCTCTAAACCCCGCTCCACTGCGTCACAAACGCGTCGGCGGGCGTCTCTAAACCCCGCTCCACTGCATCACAAACGCGTCGGCGGGAGCCTCTAAACCCCGCTCCACTGCGTCACAAACGCGTCGGCGGGCGCCTCTAAACCCCGCTCCACTGCATCAACAAACGCGTCGGCGGGTCCGGCGTCGGTAAACCCCGCTCCACTGCGTCACAAACGCGTTGGCGGGTGCCTCTAAACCCCGCTCCACTGCTTCACAAACGCGTCGGCGGGCGCCTCTAAACCCCGCTCCACTGCGTCACAAACGTGTCGGCGGGTCCGGCGTCTCTAAACCCCGCTCCACTGCGTCACAAACGCGTCGGCGGGCGCCTCTAAACCCCGCTCCACTGCGTCACAAACGCGTCGGCGGGCGCCTCTAAACCCCGCTCCACTGCGTCACAAACGCGTCGGCGGGTCCGGCGCCTCTAAACCCCGCTCCACTGCGTCACAAACGCGTCGGCGGGAGCCTCTAAATCCCGCTCCACTGCGTCACAAACGCGTCGGCGGGGGCCTCTAAACCCCGCTCCACTGCGTCACAAACGCGTCGGCGGGAGCCTCTAAACCCCGCTCCACTGCGTCACAAACGCGTCGGCGGATGCCTCTAAACCCCGCTCCACTGCTTCACAAACGCGCCGGCGGGCGCCTCTAAATCCCGCTCCACTGCGTCACAAACGCGGCGGCGGGTCCGGCATCTCTAAACCCCGCTCCACTGCGTCACAAACGCGTCGGCGGGAGCCTCTAAACCCCGCTCCACTGCGTCACAAACGCGTCGGCGGGCGCCTCTAAACCCCGCTCCACTGCGTCACAAACGCGGCGGCGGGTCCGGCGTCTCTAAACCCCGCTCCACTGCGTCACAAACGCGTCGGCGGGCGCCTCTAAACCCCGCTCCACTGCGTCACAAACGCGTCGGCGGGCGCCTCTAAACCCCGCTCCACTGCGTCACAAACGCGTCGGCGGGTCTCGAGGCGGCAGAGGGGCCATGCGTGGCGTGTGTAGATCTCTCGA
>NC_049206.1:3474074-3479074 GCF_013347855.1 Anguilla anguilla
ATTCTCTCTACCTCTCTCCCCTCTCCCTTTCCCTCTCGTTGTAGTTGTCCCTGAAGTCACCTCTGTCCACAGCGGCTGGCTTTTCTCACTTCTTAATGCGTTGCACCAAAGCCAGCGATGGCTCTCAGCTACATATTGTCCGCCCTCATTGAATTACAGTCGATTAGCCTGAAAAGGCTCAGTGGCTACACTGTAGCTTCATATTGAAAATTAATCCCCCACCCCCCCACCCCCCTTAGGGGACAAGCAGACAGCCACGGGATGCAGAGGGTCTGAATCGGCTGATATCGCTTATCGCTGAGTCCACTGTTTGTGATGCAAGACACCGCCCATCCCCGCCCACCCACCAACCAATCCCCTTTGAGAATATCGGATTTCTGTTTCACACACTGCGTGCCACGCAGTACTACAGGAGAGCCAGTGCTTATTTTACAGCCTACAGGCCACACACAGTACTACAGGAGAGCCAGTGCCTATTTCACACCCTACAGGCCACACAGTACTACAGGAGAGCCAGTGACTATTTTACACCCTACGGGCTACACACAGTACTACAGGAGAGGCGGTGACTACTTTGCACACAGTTACTGTAGAGGCCGATACAAACTGAGGAGGAAAAAGAGAGACAGTATTAATTTTCTCAAAAGAAACAGCCCAGATTGCCCCCTCTCTGCCCACACAGTGATTCAGAGAACATCTGCCCCCCCTCCGCCCATTCCTCAGCCTGTGCCCACCTGGCACCTGTACATCAATGAGCCAGGCAGACCCGGGCACTGAGCCCATCTCCACCTGTCACACCTGTCAGGTAGCTTCTGGCAGGCGACCCTCACGCCTCCCCTGAGTCAGACTCCGGCGTCTGTGATCCCGTAAGGGAACTGCCGTGCCGTCTCACCTAGCCACTCCCGCCTGCCATTAAGGATCACGCACAGGAGCACGTCACTTCAGCTCCTCTGCACTGCTGAGAGTCTGCAGGATCTGACTCATCCAAGCCAACCACAGATACTGTGCATGAAATGTGTTTTAAAAGCTTGAACTCAGAGACAGTCAAGGGGCAGACTGGCACTGTGCAGACTCAGTGAAGCCGGTTACAGGCTTATCTCTGTAGACTGGGTAAAATCCTTTCTGTGGTTCTCTTCTCTTGCTTCTCCTGTTCTATAAGTCTGTCTGTCTGTCTGTCTGTCTGTCTGTTCATTCTACCTGCCTCCCCCTCTGTTTGTCTGTTTGTTCTACCTGCCTCCCTGTCTGTCTGCCTCTCTGTCTGTCTGTACATCTCTGCCTATCTGTGTGTGTGTCTGTCTCCCTCTCTGTCTGTCTGTCTGTTCTACCTGCCTCTCTGTCTGTTTGCCTTTTTGTCTGTCTACCTGTCTATGTGTCTGTGTGTGCGCCTCAAGGTCTGTCTGTCTGTCTGTTTCTCTGTCCATTTCTCAGATTCTCTGTCTGCCTGCCCTACCTGTCTGTCTGTCTGTGTCCGTCTGTCCCTCTGTGTCCCTGGGCAGGTGTGGGATCACGAGGAACAGGCGGAGGGCCGTCGGCACGGTAACCGCGTGGCACGACTCCGCAGACCGCGCATCAACAGGCGTTACCGAGCGACAGAGCGTGGGATTATGGGTAAGGAGGGGAGAGCCACAGATAAGGCCACGGGCTGCTCTATGATCAGCTTTAGATCGAGCGCTAGAGCAGTTTTGACCCTTTAAACATGTGAAAAAAATATATATATACCCTGTGAATTAACAGCACTGCTGCAGTACAAACAGAACAACCTCATTTTGATGAGAATGCGCACAGGAGTCTTCCCCTGTCCCCACTGTGGAAATCGAAAGCGATGTGCGTTATAAGCTGGCCACGCCAAAACAGAAATGGCTTCCCGTGGTCCTCGCCCGTGTGCACCCAACAATCCAATCAGCAATTCTAATCCGCACGCCTCCTTCAATAAAAACGCCACACCGATTAGCCTGCAGATCTTCAGTTAAGTCACGCAGATCGCAGGATTAAACTGCTCCTTTCTCTTTAAAGGGACACCAGGCACCACATATGGATGATGGACTTAAGTTTTACTTGTTCAAGTAAGCTGGTGACCATCAAACTATTGTATAATATAGCTATATATTTATCTAATAATAATAATAATAATAATAATAATAATAATAATAATAATGATAAATATGAATGTGAAGCAAACAAGGACTGAAGTATGAAGGACTATATTCACTGTAAATAAAATAAGCAAAAGAAAATTTGGGACACAGTAAGTACATAATCTATTTAAATGCAAAGTGTGCAGCTGGTTCCCTGGCTTGATTACCCATGACCTGGATTTCCTCGTGTCACACAGACCGTCTGGGTGAGCGCTGGACGTCAGCACATTCCCAAGAGCAGGCAGCCGTCCCGGAATATCAGGTCTTATCCCATTTCACAGGAGCGATTTGTTTCGAACGGAAAAAAGTGTCATTTCGGTCAGTGACCCGCGCAAGACATCACGGTGATTTGAGAACGAATATGTCCTGAAATGGGCCGTCTTTGCATTCAATGAGAAACAGAGGCGTGCACCAGTACCTCCCCTGCCCCTCCTCCTTCCTTAGACCTGCACCTCCTCTTCTCCTGCTCCTTACCATCACTGCACCTCACCTGCTCCTCCTTCAACACTGCACCTCCTCTTCTCCTGTCCTTATCAACACTGCACCTCCTCACCTGCTCCTTCTTCAACACTGCACCTCCTCACCTGCTCCTTATCAACACTGCATCTCCTCACCTGCTCCTCATCAACACTGAACCTCATCACTTGCTCCTTCTTCAACACTGCACCTCCTCTTCCTCCTGTATTTTTATCCTTTTGTCAAGCTCCTCGCCTGTATGAATCATCGTCGCCATAAAGACTTCACATTTCTCTTTCTCAAAATGTGACTCTTAAAAAAAAAAGTGAGTTGTGGATGTGGGGGGGGGGGGGGGGGGGGGAGGAATACACAGAGGACAGACTTAAGAGTTTAAAAAACAGATCTTAACTCAGGGAAATGTGAGCTGCATAAATATGCCTTCAGCTTGTGGCCTCGTTTCGCTGTCTCGCTTTGTTTTATTATTTATTTCTTTTTTTTAAACGGGCCGTAACGTCAGCTGAGATGAGACAGGAAGTGAAGAGCGGACGAGGGTGTCTGTGGGGGCCCCAAAATCAGACGCCGACACTCGCAGCAAGAGGACAGGCCTCGAAAAGTTCCAAAACTCCAGACTATCGCTGCAAAACAATATCCCGTTCAAAAAAAAAAGTTCCGACGATGTTTGCACTGCACCATCTGGCATAAATCAGCCGTGTTCCTCAGTCTCGTCCAGCGCCTCTTCGTTATTAATTACCCCTCCGCATCGCTGCTTCAGGGGAAATAACTTCATCGGCAAAATGATGAGCAGCAAAAGTTTACGCTCTCCGCTCAAACACATCTCCCCTGATTGGTCCACCTCCCGGTGCAGTATGGTACGACGGGCACTGCACGTCCAGTAGTCACATGATTAATACCAACGGAGCACTGTCATTGGCTCAGGGGCGAGACTTCCGGGATTCTAACTCGTGGAATCTTGGCAACGGACTTCCTGTCGTCTTCCACTCGCATCCTCCGGCTGTCCAATCGCATCGAGCGGTTTGACATTGAGAGTCATTGGGCTCGACGCATTATTAGATCAACCCCTCTATCAGGCCCTTCATAAAAAGGAATCGTTTACCGCAGAGCACGTTCCAGAAGAAAAAAGAAAAAAGTCCTTTAAATTAATATGAGATACTTGTGTTTAACGGCACAAATGTCCTTTGCAGACAAAATGTCAGGACTGCGCAGGCCTGGAAGGCTGCAGTGTTTGTGGGTTTTTTCGAGTTTCTTATTCCTTCGGCAGTCAGGTGTATGTTGGAGGGTCAGGGGTGGAGACAGTGGGGGGGGGGTGGTATTTGGAGGTGGGTATATTGGGGGTATTTTGTGGGTGAGAGGGCAGGATTTTGGGGCGGGTATGCTGGGGGTCAGGGAAGTTGGGGGTCAGGGGTGGGGATTTCGAGGGCGGGGGGCGGGGACGGTAGGGAGAGGGGTGGAGGCAGTGGGGGTGGGGATTTCGGGGACAGGGGGTTGGGTATGTTGGGGGTCAGGGGTGGAGATGGTGGGGATGTTGGGGATTTTGGGGGCAGGGGGTGGGGATGGTAGGGATAGGGGCGGAGACAGTGGGGGTGGAGACCGTGGGGAGGGGGGTGCAGGGTTTTTTGGGGACTCACCACCATCCTGTTGAGCGACACCCAGCAGTCCTCGGGGAAGTCCTGCAGCATGGGCACCAGGAACTGCAGGCAGCCGTCCCAGTGGCACAGCAGCAGCATCATGCCGATCAGGTTAAAGATGCGCATCACCGCGCTGGCCAGGTCATAGGTCATGTGGAAGATCTGGGGAACAGAGGAGAGAGAGGTGAGCCGCATCCCGGGGGGGGGGGGGGGGGGGGAGGGGGGCGAGGGGGGGGCACAGAGGGCGAGCGTTAGAACAGCTGTATTTCAACATTTCCTACATTTCAACAACTGTATTGAAGTGAAATGTACTGCTGTACACTTTAGCAAACAAAAAAACAAAAAACAAAAAACTGCCAAATTCTGGGTAAAACCTGCTCAGTGCCCATGTTCATGTTTACCACAATTTTTGTTTCTAGTTATTGCCAATACCTGCACGTGTGTTACACTTATTAGTAATCGTGATAGGAAAGGCCGTGTTCACTAATAGATTAATAAGCTCTAACCTCGGCATTACCTTAGAAGCAAAAACAAAATGTGTCGTGACATTTTCTGAGTAAATATTAAAACAAAACCAAAAAAAATCTTTTTAAATTGGCTACAGTCCAGAGAAAGAAAGGCATTTGATTGGGCTATAAACTTTTCAAGAAGAGAGAGAACAAACAATGACTCATTCTGTAAATAAATCAGCACATGCCTTTCTTTCTAGTTTACACAATGTCACCTTTTCCTTAATCATTCTGTCAGGTTGACTTTAATGGCC
>NC_049206.1:3484074-3502378 GCF_013347855.1 Anguilla anguilla
TAAGCAACCGTTGGGATTACTTTTTTTCTAAAATCTCAGCATTGCGATTTTTCACGGTCGACATCTGGGTGGTATCAGACACCGTAGTCGCCAAACAAAAACTTCCACAATGACAAAGTGTTCTGTGGGCTGCCAAAATCCAAGATGGCTTCCGGTCACTGGAGATTTGTTTCCGATAACTCCCAGCATCCTTCTGTGCTGGGGTCACACTGGGGTCAAACAGAAGGCAGCGCTGCTTCGCCAGCGTGTAACTGCCCCTAACTGCCCCCTGATCGCCACGGAAACACGAGCAGGACGCGAGTCATCCAGCGTCGCCTACGTTTTCACTTTCCACAATATCGCCCTGGGGGGGGCGGGGGGGAAACGAGAAACTGATTGGTTGTAAGCGAACAGCTGATGTAATGAAACACGGTAATGAAGATGGCGGACCCTGGCTCTGAACCAGCCGCGTTTCTGCCCCCCCCCCCCCCCGGCCCGCCCCGCCCCCCACACGGCAGGCGTAATTGATAAAGCGTGTTAGCTCGTCCATCAACCTGCTTGTCAACAAAGCCGCCGCCCGCCCCCCCCGCCCCCCCGCCCTCCCGCCGCCGCAGCACCAGGCTTCTTGTGAGGCCGCCAAAGTGCACAGCCGGCTGTCCGCTGGCCCAAACGGAAACGGGGAACTCAGCCCGTAGATGCCAGGGGCACGAGGGCGGAGCAGGCCGGGGGAAACTCAGCCCGTAGACGCCAGGGGCACGAGGGCAGAGCAGGCCGGGGGAAACTCAGCCCGTAGATGCCAGGGGCACGAGGGCAGAGCAGGCCGGGGGAAACTCAGCCCGTAGATGCCAGGGGCACGAGGGCAGAGCAGGCCGGGGGAAACTCGCCCGTGCCAACGCCCGTGACGGGTAATACACGCCCGCGCGCGCGACCGCTATCGCCGAGCCGAAGGCAGGACGCCGCGGCCTGCTTACCCAGCACAAGCAGAGGCCATTTCAAGATCGGACAGCAGCGCCCTCAGGGACTCGCTAAAAATATTCCTTTAATTTGCACCGGGTTTGCCGCAAAAGTACAGAGGAGTCAACACAGGAAGGCTTCGCACACCGCTTCCTCTTATTTTACTCTCGCCTGATGTTTGTCAGAGTGATTGACTCTGATGTTATAACCGTTAATCAATGCCATTTGGATGCTTTAAAGCCTTGGCTTAGACCTCCTCCTTCGAAGGATGGGCCCTGTCAATCATGCACCTCTCAGACCCAGGGCCCAGCCAATCAAACTCCTCTCAAAACCCAGGACTAGCCAATCACACTTCTCCTAAACCAAATGCCAGCCAATCGCACTGCTCTTAAACCCAGGGCCCAACCAATCACACATCTCTCAAAGCCAGGGCCCAGCCTGCAGTATTTCGGTTGAACCCGTCCTCCAATTTACAGTACCGCCAACTTGTACCCACAACCCAGGCCACAGTACCTCAGTAAAAAACCAAGGGCTCAGCCTGCCTGTATCCGCCCCAGGGCCCGGCCTATACCTTTCACCCCAGGGCCCGGCCTATACCTTTCACCCCAGGGCCCGGCCTATACCTTTCACCCCAGGGCCCGGCCTACACCTTTCACCCCAGGGCCCGGCCTATACCTTTCACCCCAGGGCCCGGCCTATACCTTTCACCCCAGGGCCCGGCCTATACCTTTCACCCCAGGGCCCGGCCTACACCTTTCACCCCAGGGCCCGGCCTACACCTTTCACCCCAGGGCCCGGCCTATACCTTTCACCCCAGGGCCCGGCCTATACCTTTCACCCCAGGGCCCGACCTATACCTTTCACCCCAGGGCCCGGCCTATACCTTTCACCCCAGGGCCCGACCTATACCTTTCACCCCAGGGCCCGGCCTATACCTTTCACCCCAGGGCCCGGCCTATACCTTTCACGGGGGCGTGGCCCGGCCCGGCCCGCCCTGCCCCGGTCGAGCCCGGGTTCGAGCCTACCTCCTCCCACTGGTGTATGTAGCGGATGAGGCGGGAGAGCCTCAGGAGGCGCAGCAGGCTGAGGATCTTGGTGAAGCGGACGATTCGCAGGGCTCGGGCCGTCTTGTACACCTCCGAGTCCATCCCCCTCTCCACGATCAGGACGATGTAATCCACCGGGATGGAGGACACGAAGTCCACGATGAACCACGTCTTCAGGTACTTCATCTTGATCTTGTCGGGGTCCAGCACGATGTCGGCGTTGTCCTCGATGACGATGCCCGTGCGGAAGTTGAGCACCAGGTCCGTCAGGAAGAAGGTGTCGGAGACCACGTTGAAGATTATCCAGGGCGTGGTCGTCTCCTCCTTGAAGAAGGTGATGCCCACGGGGATGATGATCAGGTTGCCCACCATGAACATGAGCATGGTGAAGTCCCAGTAGAATCTGCAGCAAGATGGAGAGAGGGGGAGAGGGAGAGAGAGAGAGAGAGGGAGAGAATCAATGTTGAAATATCCATATTAAGAACCATTTGCCACGCTCTCAGATTAAGAATATTGCCTGTAAATGATGCACAGCACTGGAATGGGGAGTGATGAGTTTTTTGTCACAAGGGAAAATGTCCCTTTCTGTCCTGTGTGATCGACTTCCCCGCATTATTCAGACTAACGTATAATAGTATGCTAGATTCTGACAAGGAAGCTACAACAATTCGATGTATACGGAGTACAGAGTATTCAGAGTCTGGTAGTTTGGCTTCAGTACTTTCTCTGGAGAGGTCTGGATCAAATAATTCAGACAAAAACAATCACCGTCATAAACATCATCTTGCAGTAACCGGCATTGTCATTGTTCTTCATCGAAAACCTTATTGAGTCAACATAAACACGCGGTACCTTGTCCACTACCTTGTTGAGAGTGCGGTTTAAATCTGTTTTCTGCGTGTTGCCTTCCCTAAATACAGACTCGTGCGACGACCGAACGGACGCCAACGTAAACCAGTAGCAGAAACGTGTCCGTGCTGTAGAATAACGGTCAGAGACAGCAAGGTCAACTCAAGGACATTGAAACGTGGAGGAAATGCAGAAACCGGATCTGAGCGGGAGAATTGATTCTAAACGGTAGAAACGGTCGTTGGGAAAGGGGGAGGGTTAATAAAACACCGGGAAGATGAAGAGGAGAAAGACGTCGCACTGTACAGTAATATGAACAGGGCGGTATTGATACGATTTATAACTGACGATTATACAATTAAAATGGAACCGACGTGACCTTTTCACAACACATAATACGTCCGCCGTCACGAATATTGGGGAAAGCGAACAAAAATATTTAACAAATTTAATAACAAAATATAGATTATTCAAACAATGGCCCTGCTTCAGCAGAGAACAGCAAGCGTAGAACAGAACCGGCGCCGTCTTTTCCTGAAAAGACCCAGTGTGAACAGCTCATTCATTCGCCAGATCACAGGTTGCGTTCAAGGCCACTTTTGTGAAATAAAGCCGGCATCCGCTATACGCGAACCGCTGCTGAGTCATGTTACCGGCGAGGTCTAAGATGCGCCGTTGATGCATCAGCGAGTTGCGTTTCATTTGACTCACCATTAAAGCATCAGTGTTTCTTCCTTTGTGTAACTGCGCAGGCGGGAACATCACATTGCAAAACGCTCAGTGTTCATTTAAATCCAACACATTCTAAAAGATGTCGAAATGTTATATTACCTCAGTAAAATTTACTTTCTGGGAGCTGATTTAACGCTGAACATTTTGCTTTGTCTGAAACGTGACAAAAAGTATGAAAGATTTGGAAGTTCCCAGGTAAGTACCAAACGTATCGTAGCCTCCAAAATGACACCTGTATAGGCTGTCATACCATTTTACTGTCAAATATGTGCTATCGCGTCGTTAAATGCCAGAATCGGAGTCTGATGTACTGGAGGTCATACAAGTCGTGTACACGTCGTGTTGTTTTCACGTCGTGTCCTGGCATTTATTATGAACATGACTTCCAAACCGCACAGCGCTTAAAACAAACTGATAGTTTGTCTCGTCTTAAGTATTTGCAAAAGAAATGACATCGTGTATTTCTGAAAACATACGCCACCTTTTTTTTTTGACGCGTTACTGTAATTTAAGACCGGGCCCTCTACCGTCAATTTCACAGCCAAATCTGACGAGTAAAACCTTTCGTAGATGGGGCAACAGGCGTAGTCGTAAATTGCATCTGTTTCATGTGCAGTACTGAAACGCCCCATGCCCACAGTGCTGCGTTGTTCAGCAAATCGTTCCCTCAGTGCAAGCGACGCACGCGGTGGCACGTGGTAAACCCAAAACAGTAGCCGTGCCAACTCTGTTGACGCAATAAGCGCTGTCCTTGGTTCTGAACTCGAGAAAACCCGAAACCCGTTTAGCTCAGAGGCGGTGGATTAGGCGAGATTAGAAACTCCCCCAAGGAGTGTCTTCATACCCATCACTCACAGCATATACCGCAGTATTAAACCAACTCTTAAAAGGTGTTAAATTAACTAAAACAGTGTGTATATGAGGCTAATAGGGACACTGTGTGCACGATTAAGGTTCAAAGTACGCTATCAGAGGTATTTATTTTATACTTTACCATTTTGCTTAGCAGGGCTAGGGATGATGAAATTTAAAAAAAATAAAAATAAGAAAAAACTTTGGCTTCACCAGAGATCACGTGCTGCTATGTCAACGGAGCGCTTGTAGTGGGCATGCGTAAACTTTTCAGCAAGTACAGTTCACCAGCAATGCAGCAGGTGGGCTATAAAGGAAGCTATTCGGCGCTGCACAATGGGATATTGCTGGAACAATTGGACATAGTGACGTTCCAGATAAAAGATAACGGAAATCCCTTGACATTCGGGCACTGTAATTCACCCGGAACCTCTTAAACGAATGATAAATATCATGACTTCAGATGCAACACGTTCAAATCGTGGAGTACGCCTAGTGATGTCCCTCTTGATCGTCTTCTACAACAAGAAACTACGCGTACATGCTTCCCTCTGTCGCCTTCGTGATCATATCATGGCATCGACTGCGTTCCGTTTAACTTTGGTGCATACATTCATCTATATAGATCCACAAAGAATGGAGCACGAGACTCTCAGATAAAAGGGGATCAGGATAATCTGTTGCCAAACCCAAAGAGCAGCGATCCAGTCTTGCGATAATAAAACAGACGTTTGATACAGAATACACTAAAAAAATATATATATTTTAAAAGAATATGCATAGACAAAAGCTTCAAACGACCAGACACGCTCGCGTTTGAGCCCTAATTAAATGCTGCTAATGAGATGGCTAAAGAAACAGAATGCGATACGCTCCGGTGGTTACAGTGAAGCGAACATTATCTGCACGGTTGGGTCACTCTGACATTGCAGGGCAGAATGCATCCACCACTCGTGCGGCGCGTGCCAGGACACTGGACACGCCCGTTTTTTTTTCTCTCTCTCTCTTTTTTTCTGCTGAAATAAACCCGGCTCGAGATCTCCGAACCCTCGGAGACAGGGAAACTGATCTTCCATAGGACAGCCAATAGGCTACTTAAATAAACGCCAGCGCGCACATACGTGACCACGGCCGGAGAAGACCCGGAATATAAAAACGACCGGTCTATATCTGGGCACAGACAACACTGCGTATAAAACATAACCCAGCTTTGACAGGCCAACCGCGAAAAATCTAAATGGATTTCAGATATTAATTCTGCTACTAAGTTATGTTCCACTCATTTAATGAAATGACATTGTGTCGTTGGTTGTGGCATTTGTAATACTGACAATTTGCAAATGACATAAATCAACTATTAATTTAAATAGGACGATAAACTCAGCTTCGGTTGTAGAAAATGAAATGTGTAAATATTAACCACCTTAACTAAACATAGCAGCTGTTGTTAACACAATACGCAGTTTTCGTTGTAATGCAAATTAATTGCCTAATACCGGTAATGGCAATAGGATTCAAACATAGCGGAAATTTTGGATACGTTCTTGTGGAATCTTTGTGGCCATGCAGCCAATGAAATCAGATTGGTCACCACTGCTTATTGGGCTATTGAATTGTCTAATGTCATCACGTACGGAGCAAGGCCCCAAAATAGAAAGACCTCCGCGATGCTGCAGCATTCCAAATATGATTAATTCCAAATTACGAGTACGTTTCCTCGGTCTTAGCCAACTGCATGCCCCCTGGGTAGATTTCGAAACTCTGGCGTGTGTATTTACCCCAAACTTTTACGCGCGCGCGGTATGAAAGCTGGCACCTGATGCACGCGCCGTAGCCTTCGCGTCAAATTAAGTAGGCACCGGATACAAAGCGTGACTAACACGGCACGTGCAAATTGTGTATGTGGGTGTCCTTTCACAGCTGACATTGGTTCCGTAATTTCTTCCCAAGTCCCCGGCCAAAATCGCTCAAAACGGCATCATGTATGGAAAATGAGCACGGGCTTAGAATCTGAACCGCGTCCAGTGTTTAAACGCGTGCTTTAAAAGCTCGGACTGTTTCCGTGACGGTGAAACGCCAACAATAGCGCAGCCACATGGGGATAGAGTGCCACAAGTCTGAAGCGCGGATGCGTGACAGAGTAAAACACGGCCTGTTGCTCTCTAAGAAGGGCACTCAGCAACTACGACGGAACTACACGCTCCCGCGATTCAATTAACTCTGACATTGAACTTGTTAATGTTAGCGACTGTACGTGGAGCCCATTGACCCTGGGCTCAGCGTTGGAAAGGGGCGCGCGTGACATTTCCAACACGCGCCGCGGACGCAATAGCGCAACTTCATCCTTACCTGAAATCGCTGTACGGGTGAATGATCCAATTGCCTGCGGACTTAACCCGTTCCTGTTCCCTTTCGACCGCCTTTTGACTTCCAAACATACGCAGGGAGAATTTATTGACTCCCGGCTGCAACATGCTGCTCAACTGCCGCTGCATGAAACTAGCCTGGCTGCTTCTCGGCTCACCATCCTCGGTCACGATCTGCGGCCCGTCCTCGGACTTCAGGAACGTGACCGAATTCCTGGGCTGCTGCGTCTGGCCCGGGACGTGCACAGCATAAGACGCTTTTCGACTGGGCGCGTTTGAGAAGGAGACCTTGGAGTCCTTTTTGTCGGAGACAGCCGGAGCAGTAGCGTTGCCGGGACAAGCGGTCTCGCCCCCCTGCCCCTGTGCCAAGCACCCGCCGGTGGAGCCGTCCGCACTGGCGGCCGTGGAGTTGCAGGAAGGTCGCTTACTCCCAGCCCCAGTTCCAACTTCATCGACACTCTGCTTCTCCTGCTTGGATGTGACCGGGCTCTGTCTCCCGGTCACGCCAGAATCCCGCCGGCATTCTCCGTTTTTGTTGCATTTCATGTCTGTAGTATTGGGTGCCGCGCTCCCGCGACCGTCACCCGAAGCACTTGTAGTCACACCGGTCACCGCTACGCCCGTGCACGCGTCCCCGCCTCCAACTCTGTTCGCGCTTCCACGTCCGGCGCCATCTCCCAGGCAAGACCTCGCAGCAGTTGGGGTGGTTACGGAAGTGGCACGTGCGGTCCCCTCGCCTTGCAATAGGCAGAGCTCGTTGTTGTTGAAGTTCTTGCTCTGCGTCGACGCGACTCCCCCTCCCGACGAGAAGTTTTTCATTCGTATACTACCGCCTCCACCGCCGCCGCCGCCACCCCCACCGCTGCTGCTGCTGCCACTTCCACCGGCTCGGCGCAGTCGAGGTTGCTGGAATTTGAGCTCCTCCTCGCCGTCCTCCGCTTCGTCCATGAGGGCTGCGCTGCCCGCGCCGGGCTTCAGACCCGCAGCAGCGGCGGAGACGAACGAGAAGCAGCCTTTGCTACTTTTTCCACTCGCGTGACTAGCGGCCGCGGCCCCCGTTGTGATGCTCTGGCCGCTCCCGCATCCGCTCGCTTTCCTTTTCATGGTCTCGCCGCAGCCCGGAGAAGCCGCTTTTTTGCTCATGTCATTGGGAAGATCTCAAATTGGAACCAATTATCATGATAGGACCAGCCAGGGAGTGAGAGAGGGAGGGAGGGCTCCATAGATGGAGAGAGAGAGAGAGAGAGAGACCACGAACGAGAGAGAGAGAGAGACGTGACTTTTTTGCAAACTGTACTGGAAAGCAATCTGCTTGACGGCATTCAGGTGTGCTGATTAGGTAGGCCACCGTACCGAGCGGTCAATTGCGTGAAACACTGAAGCGCTTACTCCTCATATCGTCTTTGAGTTATTTATTTTACACCAAAGCACTGTTTTGACCCTTGCGACACTAATTTTACTTCATAAACCAAGCACGTATATTTTTAACAGCGGACGCATATCTGTTGGCTCTAACGTGAACGGACATCGTGTCTGTTTTATGTACTCTAAACTTCACGATTTGTTTACACGCGTACATTTGAAGATTTGTGGCTTGTTAACGCCAGGAAGCCGGGCAAAATTATACCCTCCCAATGATGTCATCACTTACCGAAGGTGTTTACGATGGAAAATTCAGCGGACAGCTCTCAAAGACGCTTGTCCAAAAAATGAGGATCTTGCGCCCTCTGGTGTTGAAATACAAGACCAGCAGTCATTGACCGATTAATCAGTATGTTCAAATCTGATGGATATTTAAACAAATGTAATCCGTTTCATTTGCATTCGGGTACCCACGCTATACAATTATATAAAGGTTATATATATATATATATATATATATATAGTAGTCCCTGCATGCCAGCTCTTTCCTGTAAGATCATTCCGCTTTTTACCCAAAACCCACCTCCGTCATTTGAGGTCAAAATGCTCAATTTCATGTCTCACCTGACCATAGAACAATCGTTTAAACGGCGTTCAGCAAACTTCAGAGGCTTACTTCTGACTAGGCTTCCAAACAGCTTGTTGGCACAGAGGTGGAATCAAGGCACCAATTAAGAGGGGCACTAATTAAGCAATTATACAACCGTGATCCTTGGAGAATTTTCTGGCTCTTGAATCATCCTCCTGTGTGTGTGTGTGTGTGTGTGTGCGTGTGTGGGGGGGGGGGGGGGGGGGGCTCTTCCAGTCAGGTCCATCACAGCTCCAGTTGTTATTAAATGTCTTAACTGGGGCCCTAATGGTGGAGATGGGGCATGTTCACTTATTTTTATAGCCATCGCCTGATTTGTGGAAGTCAACGACCGTTTGTCACATTTCAAGCTCTCTGATCACCCTCCACCTGCTGATGGATGACTAAGGAGTCTGATGTGTGTCACCACAAACGTACACCCCAGTGAAACAGGAAGTTGTGGGTGTGTCTGATAACTGTGACGCACGTTTTTGAGAAAAACATTATTGCTAGATGAAGAAATGCTTTTCTTTTCCACTGAACAATTTTGCCTCAATTAAAAGTTGGATTTCTCATACTTTGAGTGCAGGATCAAGCTGATGAAGAGCAAGATTTCTTTCACGGCCTCTGTTGGTCATCTTTACCCAAGATGCCAACCGTTCCAGGGCACTGTGATCATACAATGCCACACGCACACTCGCAGATTGGCAGGCCTCCCTGGCAGACTGCCATATGTACACACTTTATCGAAGTAATCAAAGACGTAAGTTTTATTTTATGAAATTGTTCAGACATAATTATTTATTTCCTGGCGTCCAGTCCAGTGTTAGCGACCACTGATGCAGCTGAACTTATATTTGCTGAAATGGAAAGAATGGAAGTGCTGCTTCTGAAAAGATTTTGTACGATCTTATAAGACGGAGGGGTGGGGGGGTGTGGGGGGCATAGTTACCCAAAGAGCTGGTCAGGATATGAGGGATCTCTTCTCTCTCTGCACAGTTAGCCGTTTGTCACCTTGACGCTTCTAACGCTGACGCTGGCATTCGGCGTTACAGGCCTGCGCTCTCGCACTCTGTGACTCCTGCGCTATTTCTCCCTGTCCCAGAATCCCTGACTGACGTAACCGGAGTGAGCAGGTTCAGGCCTGGGAGGGGGGAGGGGGGTATTTATGATATTTATGGGTGGGTTGGGCAGGCGTTTTCCCCAGTGCTTCAGCTTCTCTCAGGGAACGGAGGGGTTTTCAGGCACTGGCGTGGGGGGGTTGGGGGTGGGGGGGGTTAGGGGTGCACGCCCTGTAAATGACAGCATGTGCCTTTGGAAAGAACAGGGGCACTCTGAGGGGGAAGGGGGAGCACCCACACAGCACCGCGTCTGGGCACGCCCCTCCTCTGGTGCTGGACCAAACCGAAAAGCACACTGGAAATGCTTCACCTAAAGCTTTTTTTAATGATAGACTGAACCTACCCCCCGCCCCCCCCCACACTATCACACAGCCAACATGGAAAGGAAAGAAACAGGAGGAGAGCGCACCTTCCCAAATCAGAATAAAACTTTATTGACGTTACGCAGACTGTTAAACTGGGCAGTGCTGGAGCTGTTTCAGGCAGCGGTGACATCACTCAGGTGCTCGAATAACGAAAAACTTCACTCCCCCACACAAAAACACTATCTAGTATTTAAAATTTAAAAAAAGGCCTGGCTTCCAAACGTGCAGTCATTAATAAGGCAAATAAACAATTTTTTCCTCTCTTTTTTTTTTGAACCCCAACATCTTTCCTACAATTTCAGCTGTAAAGCTGCTTTTTTTTTTTTTTTCTTCTTTTTGCCTTTTCTGGCACTAATAAAATTTTACCTGACAACTCCCATTGTAACCCTCCAAAATGAAACAAATTTTTTTTAAAAAGTTGAATTAAATAGGCCAAATTTGATATGTACTTGGTCCTTTTACTGAGAACGCTAGATACATTTAACTATGGCACCAGCTAGAAGCGTAGAAAACTCAGTTACGATATGAGCTTGTTGGTATATAAACCCGGAAGGCTTACAAAAGGATACAAAATGCAAGGGGCAGCCATTAAAAATATGTAAATCAACCCCCCCCCCCTTCCCCTTTAAGGGATATAATCCAGAAAAGGGAGACCTTTGTCATTCACAGACCGCCAATCATTTCTCTGTGCCTTTCAGAACAAACAGCCCTTCCTGATCCGGAACTTCCGTCATAATCACTTATGACATCACCAATCTCATTTACACATTTAAAGCCCAGCCCGGGGCGTTAGCATTGTGCTACGCTCAGTTCTTACAGCAGGGTGGAGAGCTGGCGGCAGGTCTGAGCTCGATGGTGACAGCTGATCGAAAGGAAGTCACAAAAAGCAAGCAGAGACTGTGGCCCTCCAGGAGTTGAACATCCCCCCCCCCCCCCGTTTTACAGAAACCAGTCGCTGCTTGCGCCTGACAGAAGAGTGGAGTTGGCCTCGCCTCTCTCCAAACAGACCCTGCATTGCATTCTGGGTATTCTCAGTCACTAGCAGGCAGCATTGGACAGGCTCGGTATTCCCAAACGTTTCTATGTTTGGAAAGAGCAGAACAGCGGCGCACAGCTCCCGACCGTCAGTGCGGGGGGGGGGGGGCTCCCCAGAGTCTACGCTGGTTTTGTTTTTTGTTCCAGCCAATCACTGCCCGTGGCTTAATTTTCCAAAACATGCGTGCCTGTTCGCTCCCATATCAGATCACAGCAAAAACACTTCCGTGGCGACTGAGAGCAGAAGTTGGCGCAGAATCCCGAAACGGATCGGCGGATTGTGAATGACACGCGTCTCCGATGGACCGATATTTCAGGGGCAAATATCAGAGCTCTGGTGAGCTTCGCCTTTAAAGAAGGCAACTAGGGCAGCTATTAAAGTCCTGTTATCAAAGGCATTGGACAGAGGGGCTAGAGAGAGCGAGAGACAGAGAGAGAGAGTAAAAAATATACATCAAATACAGCCTATCAATCCTTCCCACATATGCACAAAGAAAAAATAACTATAACAAAACTTATCAAAAAAAAAAGTAAATGACAAGACCAAAAAAAAAATAAACTCCAGAATCATGCATCTTGGCCCCCTCCCTCAGTCGCCATGGGACAGTTACACACAAGCAAAACAAAATAATAAAAACCAAAAAAAATTTTTTTTTTAAAAACACTAAAAATGGCACAAAAGTGAAAAGGACAGCAGGGGGCGCTGAAGTGCTCAGAGCTCCACTGAGAGACGGGCAGCAGTAGTCATCATGTCACCTGAGGACAGAGAGGGAAGCGTCAGCGCCCGATTCTCACCTCACACACTCGGGTCATGGCACGGGAGCGCAGCTTGGCTCACAAACCCCTCTTTTAAACGCCTGCTTTCCAAACCCGGCTCTCCCCAGCTGCACAGGCCAGCGCCGCTCCACTGACAGGCATGTGCTGCAGCAAGCAGAGCTGTGCTCTGAAGCACCTGTAGCACCTGTACGGTTCATAAGTCGGGCCTGTGCACACACACCATGCGCACACACACGCACACACCATGCACGCGCATGCACACACACCATGCACATGCACACACACGCACACACCATGCACACACACGCACACACCATGCACATGCACACACACGCACACACCATGCACATGCACGCACACGCACACACCATGCACGCACACACCATGCACATGCACGCACACACACACACACACACACACAGGCACCTGGCTGTGGGTGCCCATCAGCCAGGTGCAATTCCAGTTGAGGAGTAGGAGGAGGAGGAGGAGCTCACCTTCATCCCTCCCTCAGTTAGAGTTCCTCTGCCGAACGTTTTTGTCCTTGTGGTTGGTGGCAGAGTCGTTCTTCCTGTATAGAGCACACACACGCGGGAGCCAATCAGACACCAGCGGAACACAGAAACCAAACGAACGCACGCTAAAGACGCAGACGCTTCACTCACAGAGGGGCTGCACCAGAGTCGTCATCTTCAGGGCCACAGCAGGAAGCCGAAGGGGGGAGGGGGGGAGGAGAGGGGAAAAGAAATTAAAGATCTGTAAGCAGCGCACTGACATAATCAAGTCAAATCAATAAAGTCAAATCTTATTGGGCGACAGTGATAGCGCTGTATCTGACAGCTGCCAGTTTCCTTCTACAGAACCTGCAGCACCACTGGGGTCTGTCTTAAAGCAACAGCACAGCTCAGACGTACTGTGGTGCTTTATGGATACACACAGACGTACTGTGGTGCTTTGTGGATATATATACACACACAGACATACTGTAGTGCTTTATGGACACACACACACACACACACACACACACAGACGTACTGTGGTGCTTTGTGGATATATATATACACAGACATACTGTAGTGCTTTATGGATACACACACACAGACGTACTGTAGTGCTTCATGGATACACACACAGACGTACTGTAGTGCTTTGTGGATACACACACACACACACACAGACGTACTGTAGTGCTTTGTGGATACACACACACACACACACACAGACGTACTGAGCGCTCATCACACACACCAACTCCATACACCGCACTTCAGCGCCTCAGAAGCAGGAGGCCTGACCTGGAGTCAGCGTCACCGCTCGGCACACGGTGGATACGGGTCGGATACGGACCGGCGAACCGGAGCCCTGCGTCACGAAGCGGGATCACGAGTCAGCTGGACAACCGCGCTGAGGTAAAACCCGGAGCGGCTCCTTCTCCCACTTCGGTCCGCGTTCCGGGTTTTACTCAGCGCCGTTACCCGGGTGACTCCTGGCGCTCTGTAATCCTGCGTCACGACGCGGGGCACTGATCCCAGACCAGCGCTCCTGATCGGGCCGTCTGGGGATACGGCCCGTGGTAGCCGGGTTACACGACCCAGAGTTTAAATACTGAGCAGTGATGAGCACAGAACAGAGCAACAGGGCACAGGTACGACAGGACACAGGTACGACAGGACACAGGGGTAACAGGGCACAGGTACGACAGGACACAGGGGTAACAGGGCACAGGTACGACAGGACACAGGTACGACAGGACACAGGGGTAACAGGGCACAGGTACGACAGGACACAGGGGTAACAGGGCACAGGTACGACAGGACACAGGGGTAACAGGGCACAGGTACAACAGGACACAGGGGTAACAGGACACAGGTACAACAGGTCAAAGGGATAACAGGACACAGGTACAACAGGTCAAAGGGATAACAGGGCACAGGTACGACAGGACACAGGTACAACAGGGCACAGGGGTAACAGGGCACAGGTACAACAGGACAAAGGGGTAACAGGACACAGGTACGACAGGACAAAGGGGTAACAGAACACAGGTGTAACAGGGCACAGGTACAACAGGGCACAGGTACAACAGGACAAAGGGGTAACAGGACACAGGTACGACAGGACAAAGGGATAACAGGACAAAGGAGTAACAGGACACAGGTACAGCAGGACACAGGTGTACACCAGACGGATTCTGTTATTTCTCCAGGGCCAGACTGGGAAACCATGCACAGAATTCAAACGGGGTTTCCACGGCGACGGCGGAGTCGGCGGAGTTCCGCAACCAAGGAATGCGCTCAAGCACAGGCCCCTGACCTTACGCGACGACAGGACCGTTACCAATGATAAAAAACCCTTCTTCATACACAGCCACCCTCCTCCTCCTCCTCCTCCCCCACAGCGAACCACAGACAGACGCGAGAAACCAACGCCGTCATGCGCCAGCGGCAATCGCGGATGCAGCGCGGCATGCACCAACGGCGACCCAACCGGCGCGTTTCCCAGTCAAAGCGCAGTACCCCCGGCCCACCAGCAGGGCGGCGCCACACACACGCGCCGCCACCCGCACGCAGGTCTTTCACTGGCGACGTTCGCCCCGCGCCTCGGGGGCGTGGCCCGGCGGCCGCTTTGGGACACCAGTGAAAGAGGCGCCCGTCCCGCAGACCGCCGTGACCCTCCCGCGCGGCGCGGAAGCGAAGCAGCAGCACACACCAGCCCAAACGGCTCCTCCTCCGCTCAAAAACCACTCCAGTCCAGCATGCATCTTCCATCACTTACCGAAAAGGGTTTTTTAAAATTAAAATAAAAAAACAAAAACAAAACAAAAAAAAGACGCAGCAAACAGAGAGAGAGAGAGAAGTGTGAAAGACCGTCCGGACAAAAACGACTCAACACGGAAAATAACTTTCTGTTTTAAAACGCAGGAAAACACGATGCAAGTCTTCAGAGCTACGGTACAATTCTACTTCAAGAGGGGTGGCGTCTATTTGCAGTGAATGAACAGAGCAGTCGTTAGATTCCAATAGTAATAAATTCCAAATTCCAAAAATAATAAAATCTAAATCAAAACTCACATAACCTTAGAGAAAGAAAGCCTTACCTGGTGGTGATAGGTTTCATCATGTTCACATGTGTTAGATGTGTGTACCATTCAATGATGAGCCAAAATGGCGACCCGCCGCAGCTACAGACGACGTTCTAATGGCTATGTATGGACTGTTCAACTGTGAGCCAAAATGGCAGCCCTCCTTAGCCATGTGTGCAGATTCCAATTAGAGCCAAAATGGCAGCCTGGGATTTGGCCTCCCAGCCTGTTCTGTGGCCGAGCAAATGAGTTCTCGATTTAGTGCTCGGCTGAGGAATAAATCATTTTTGTGCTCATCGAGCCTTCGTACACAAAAATACAAACCAATAAACAAATAAAACGGCCTTCACGCAGAGTGCCAGCCCCTTCATAAACAGGGACGGTGTTTTTAATGATTAATCGGGAGCTGCTGGATCTCAGGCAGCTCTGTGATAAGCACACACGAGAGCTGCTGACTGCAAGGGGAGGGTTCAGCAAAGCCAAACCACTCCCCCACACACAGGAGCCATTTCGGCTCTGACAGGCTGCACTCCTCCTCTTTAATGTGGGGGGGGCGGAGACACCCGTGCCCGGCGCAGAGGAAAGAGCATTTTTTAATAACATTTTTTTATTAATTTATTTTGTTTAGGTGCGAGCGCGGGGCGTACCGTCGGTTATCTCGTCCGGCTTTCTCCTCTTCTCGTAGATGAAGATGATGGCGATGAGGATGACCACCTCGGCCACGATGCCGAGGAAGGGCCAGAGCGCGGCCAGGCGGCTGCGCACGCGCAGGTGGATCTGGTCGCTGTTGGCGCCCAGCTCGTTGGCGCCGCGGCAGCCGTAGTCGCCCACGTCGCGCTCGATGTCCAGGTCGTGGATGTACAGCGTGGTCTTGTCGGGCATGGTTTTGATCTCATACTTGTCCGTGCCGTTCTCGATGGCCTGGAAGATCGGGGAGGACGCAGAGAGTTACCGGTTTTTTTTTTTTTCGCCGCCGTTTCCGTGACCGAAACGGGGAAAGAAACGCGCTCCACGGGGAGGTGGGGGGGGGGGGGGGGGTGGGGTGGCGGGGGGTGAGGCGCACGCACCTGCTCGCTGCCGTCGACCAACTTGAACCACGCCCAGTCGGTGGGCAGTGGATACCCATGGCTCACACACACCAGCGCACCCTTATCACCCTCGTTGCCGTGCTCAGAGTGCTTATAGGCACCCACGTGGGGTTTAGCTGGGGGGGGGGGGGGGGAGAGAGAGAGAGAGAGAGAGAGAGAGAGAGAGAGAGAGAGAGAGGAAAGGAGAGGAGAGAGAGGGGTGAGAGAGAGAGAGTGTGAGAGAGAGAGTGTTGGGGAGAGAGAGAGAGAGAGGTGGTGAGAGAGAGAGAGAGAGAGAGAGAGAGAGAGAGAGAGAGAGAGGGAGGAGGGAGGAGGAGAGAGGGGGGAGAGAGAGAGAGAGAGACAGAGAGAGAGAGGAGGAGAGAGGAGAGAGAGAGAGAGAGAGAGAAGGAGAGAGGGGGGAGAGAGAGAGAGAGAGACAGAGAGAGAGAGGAGGAGAGAGGAGAGAGAGAGAGAGAGAGAGAGAGAGAGAGGAGAGGAGAGAGACAGAGAGTATAAACAAATGGCAATACATACAAAAACATATTAAAAATTAACTGGAATGCATAAAATGAATATTAATTTCCATAAGTTGTATTAAAAAAAATAAAAGTCCAGATTACTCACTCTTAACTTTGATCTCCTTTTTAACTTCCCCACCAGCGGTAGTAAAGACACAGGCGTATACACCCCCAGAGTTGCTATCAATCTTATCCAGCCTGATGAAGAAGAAACAGTCAGATTCATTATTATTAAAACTTAACACTTTAAGGCATTGGAAACCAGGCCTGTTCCTGAAGATCTACCATCCGGGAGGTTTTCACTCCAACCCTAACAAAGCCACACCTCACTCAACACTCGAGACCCTGCTGAGCTGCCAATTAACAGAGACAGGTGAGCAGAACCCCAGGAACACGGCTGGTTACCACTGCTTCAAGCTGTGAGGTCACAAACACGTGATCAGAATGCCCTCAGCTGAACATTCTAATGCTGATGTCACAATCACTGCTGGTGATTCAAAGAGAGTTCTAGAACACGGACCTCTGAGGGAGAGAAAAAAGAAAAAAGAAAAAAACATTCCAAAACTAAAAACCTCGTTTTAAATGCGAGTTCAGAATCACACAAGCGGAGGAAGGGTGCAGGAGAGAGAGGGCATACTTGTGCTGCATGCTGATGTCGGTGGAGGTCTTCTTGGTGCCCTCGATGGTCTTGTTGTTGCGGGTCCAGTGGTGGCTCTGGACGGTGCTGGCGCCGGTGTAGTTGCAGGTGAGGACGGCCGAGGTCTGGTTGCTCACCACGGTCGGCTCGGCCACCACACCTGCGCTCAAACACAGCCGCAGGAAGCGGCACTCAGTCAGCCCGCTCGCCCGCACGCCTGCACTTCCTGTGTGACATCGCTTTCAGCCACCCAACACCGGACACTGCGGTTAGCTGCTGGGGGCCTGGAGCTTTGATTTGATTGGCTGTCCAGAGGGGTGGAGGAATAGATTCCTGCCTCAGGAATCAGGTAAAAATTTTAATTGACACCACAAGTGGCACAAAGCTAGGCACCAACATGGGTCTCTAAGGTACGGAACCAACACACTACTAGAGCCAAAATGGCAACCTGTCCACCTTTCTCATTTCCTTCAGACCATGAGCACAACCTTTTCAAGGAAAACAACTAAATATTTAATCAATATGGGTGCTAAAATAACTAAATTAAATTAAAATTGTGAAAAAGGAAAAAAACCCAAGAAACCTGTCGGGGCACAAGTTCAAGAACACAGCTGCGGGAATGAAAATAAAATAATAAACATATTGGCATGATAATTGCCAATTCTAAAACTCGGTTGAAAAATCTTCAACCTTCACCTTCAGAATAATGTAATTTATTTGTTTTTAGTCAAAGGGCTGTTTTAGTTTTTTTAAGGGCTGCCAAAAGCTGCAGCAAAAGAACGGAAGTGGCGAAAGAACAAAGTGACCCGTACAAGAAGGGGAACCGCCCGCTGTCCCGTATAAACCCAGGAAGCGCCAAACAAACCGCAATTGTGAAACTGAGCAGCCCCTGCCCTGCGGACTTCAATCGCTGGGGGGGGGCGCATTGTGAGAC
>NC_049206.1:3502478-3604978 GCF_013347855.1 Anguilla anguilla
GACATTTAGCAGACGCTCTTATCCAGAGCGACTTACAATTTTTTACATGGTTTGCATCCATTTATACAGCTGGGTATATACTGAAGCAATGCTCTTGCTCAAGGGTACAACGGCAGTGTCCTATCCAAGAATCGAACCTGTGACCTTTTTAGGTTACAAGACTAGTTCCTTACCCATTACACTACACATTTCCAACTATAAACTACTTTAAATGCAGAGGGCATAACACACAAAACGGGTGCCAAAGACGCGTTCCTGGCCCGTGCCAACTTCTGACAACTGGCAGACTGGGGCTTTGGTAAAGGTTAAGGGTTTTCGCCCTGTGACATGATTTGATGTTGTCATATGCGGGATATGTATTCTTATGACATTAAATAGCCACGATAGTTGTCATGGAGTTGCGGTTATACAATACACTCCAGGAAAGCGCCTAAACTAAAAATATACTTCATAGATCATATTTTTAAACTATCGTGTCTCATACAAAACTAGCTTGGGCGAGCAACTCATTGACAACATCAGCACGCAGGGACAGAGCGACAGCACAGGGACGATAGCCAAGTCAGTGCCAATATATGCCAGCAATGTGCGCCAGAAAACTACTCTAAATTTCTCTTCTTTAAACCTATCTGGCCAGACTGCTCTAAAAACAGCAACGCAACACGGACTTAAGACAGCTGCGCCTAGCTTGATAGCGAACCGTCCCGTTGAAAGGAGCACTCTGCTAGCTTGTTGATAGCTAGATAGCCAAGTTACCCAGATGGTTAAAAGTTTACTGATAAGCCTCAACGACTGCTACTGACCGCTAGTCAGCTAACTTTAGCTGTTTAGCTACCTAGCTAGCAAGCCTACACCGGTATTGAGCACACAGTGTACGCATAGTGAGTTAATGTGAGCAGCGTACCTGGACGTGCTTTCCACCAGTCGAGACAATTATGATAACGTTATCGAGCAGCTCATCTGACGTTGGCTAGCCATGAGAAAAAAGTATCCACCAGCTCTTCAACTAGCTAGCAAACCCGAATAACGAGCGAGTGGCCTCCGCCATTTTAAACCATCGAGATATCTGGCAGCCTGGCTAACCAGTCACACAGCTTCTCCATTGTCATCAAGTCAAAACAGATACCCGTTGTTGGCTACAGCCAAGTTGCTTAGCTAGCTAGCTAATATTAGCGCAGGTACCACACCAGCTAACGTTGGCTTAAGTGACCTAGGCCACTCCAACTTCAAGTTCCAATCACCTCATTTCACTCAATTATATATATATATATATATATTTTTTTTTTTTTTTTTTTTTTTTTTAAAGCAACAAGAGTGCCGTTACGCCTAAACACCGAAAATCACCACAGCTATCAAAATGTTGGGTTAACAAAGTTATGTTTGCTAGCGTTAGCCACGGCTTACCTTCGTCGGCACCAGCCGTACACAGGCATACCAGGAAGAGAGCACCGCAGCTCCATAACACCGCCATTTTCACTCGTTGTTCGGAGAACTTTTAGTACCCGTCTTCTTTTATATGACCTTTAGGAATCAATAGGCAGCGTTTAATTTCGGAAACCCAAAACCTATCTTGGCCTTCGGCCAGCTACAGATACGTAGCTGGGGCAAATGTCTGGCGATTCGCCTGGGCGTTGATATTTATGTGCGCGCTCCGCACGCGCACTCTTCTCAGTGAACCCGCACAAGGGCGTTGCGTGACGTGACGTCCCTGGGGGAACACCAATGAACCGTATAACATGTACAGTACATTTCATTATAGTTTCTTATTCATATGCATTTCATATAGTTCATTAAAGTTAACGACCGACTGACAAAAGTGTCCGCACCAGTAACACGTGAACAGCCAGGGATGAATGTAAACAACTAGCAAAAAACCAAAAGGTCAGTTTGCACAGAAGTGCTTGGTGTGGCCAGCGACACTATTGCAAAGGTGTAAATGAAAGGGCCAATTTCAGTGCCATAATTAACATTTGCACGAAGTCGCATGAGGAGATGCAAAAAATAATAAATAAATAAATAAAATGAAATACAAATGAAAATCAAGGAAATCGTGTATTTGCATATACAAGTATTTGTCAGTCTTTCTTTCACAACGGACATCGTGCACATATCTCTTGAGGGGTTGACATCTTCCACATCCGTGTATTAAACTAAATGTAAACATTTCCTCTTCGACCCTTCGTTCCCTGTGTTGTACATTCTGCTCTGGCACCTACAGACCATATTCTGTCCAGATAGCAAATAAGAGCGTCTGCTAAATGCCTGTAATGTAATGTAATGTAATGAAAGGCGACAGGAGCCAAGTTTCACTAAAGAAAGGGGACACTTTTTTTGTTGTTGTAGTTGCTGAGGTATTTTTAAAAGTATGTGCATGCGTGCACTTATTCGCACAGAATAGGATTTCTGTTCGCAAGCAACCTGGGCCATTGTACGCACTGGAGCCATTTGTTTGCATGTAAAGACGTCTGTTGAGGCGGATCATGATTCGTTCTTTCTGGGCCTAGTCCACAGGCATGCCAGGTGCCAAGGACCGAACGCTGAAAAACACAGCTCGCCGCGTTTCCCCAGAAGGCGCCATACGGACTTAATTGCACAAACAAAAGTTCTGAGCCCGCCGTCGCGCCGCTTCTGGAATCCTTCCACTGGGCTCCTTTCCAAAACCCCCGAATGGCAGCGAGCTAAATACCGGGGAAGAGCGACTTGCTTCTCGAGAGACGGCACAGAGAATGCAGCCTGCTAACGTGTCCACCTGGATGTTCAAATAATAATAATCAAACAATAATATCACCTTTAAATCTTGCCGGTACTTCATTGGCTAGAAATAACTGTACGAAAAGAGTGTCGTACCTTATTGAACCTATGTTTTGTAGTTGTCCGACGACCATTATACGCACTTTTGTACGTCGCTTTGGATAAACGCCTGCTAAATAAATGAAATGTAATTTCATTGCGTGAGTGCGGCGGTCTCATGTTGCACATGTCCCAGGACATAGTTCCAACTGCAAATAAGATTAAATGTCATAAAAATAAATAAATATATATATATATATATATATAATCAGGTACACATATACAACCTCTGGAGGCATAACACTGTGCATGTAATTTTGCAGTTACCTGACCCAGTGATCGACAGGCACCCATTTAACAATCAACCCATTATTACCCACTTTTGCCTCAGGTCTGAAAATAGAGAGAACACCGTCACCAGCAATGCTATGTGATCTTTCAGTAAGACTGCCCTCTAGTGGCCATCTGTACGAATCGCAGATTTTCTGAAGGCGCTCACACATTCGCAAAAGAAATCCGAAGGGGGATTTATGTTATGAAACTACTTTATAATGTATGCAGCCTTGAAAACTGCAATGGCACGAAAAATCATTCATAATACAGGCAGACATGGACCACCAGTGGCAAACACCTGTGAGCAGACGTGCTGGGATTGACAGTAAGAACAGTTTCGTTCTCTGAATACAAGATCTGTGCTTCTGACACTTAGTCTACCACTTCACTACCATCCACAATCCACATTCATATCTTACATTGTTTTATTATCATTCTTACAAAAACATGTCATTAACTTAAAATAAGTTAATAAAATAAAATAAAAATTAAAAAACTCAAATTCACTGAATATGCATGGAGGAAAACAAAAAAACAAAACAGTGAGAACCTGACTGTCATATTCGTGGCGATGAAACATTTGAGTACGGCTCCCCTGCGTGGATAAGACTTCCTGTGCGATGAAGCGTGTTCAGGAAACGCACCGAACGCGCAGAGAACCGCTGGAGAATTCAGCAGGGCTGAAATATTCAGCCTCGGCTCTGCGCCCCCCCCGGGGGCCGTTCGGAAAGGAGGCGACCACCAGCACTCAGAGTCTGAGACACAGAACGAGGGATCGGTCCAGTTCACACGCTCTTACTTTTCTTTCACATCTTTTCTTCTTCTTTTTTTTTTTTTTTTGCCGAACTGCATTTAAAAGCTTTGCCTCGTCCAGCGGGCTTCAGTCCTGGTCCTGGGGGGCCGCAGGGTCTGCTGGTTTTTTGTTGTTACTCAGCACTTAATCGAACCCTTAATGCAGTCGATTACACACTTTACTCACCCCCCCCCCCCCCCCCCAGCCCCCTGGATTCTTGGGTCGGATTTGGTTGCTGATATTAAACAAAAATAAAAACCAGCAGACCGTGCGGCCCCCCAGGACTGGGAATGAAGGTCACTGGCGCAGCATTATGTTTACTGTACCTTTAAGAACAGCAAACATATGCTGTTGTGTAAATGAATAAAAAGATTGTGATGCCGAACTCACCCCCACCCCAGCCCCCCCCCACCCCACCCCATTTTGCAAGGATATTCTTTGATCCTTTGGCTGTATTGATGAACAGCAACTGAAAAAACATCAACACGTAGACTATGTACAAATATGCTTCCCCTTCGCAAACAGCTGTGTTGCTAATGGAGAGTTAAAAATTAAAAAGGAAAAGAAAAATGTGTGTGTATGTGTGCGTGTGTGTGTGTGTGTGCAAATCGAGTGCCCCTCCCCAGTCCCTGAACAAACACACACACACACACACACACAGAACTACTCCCTCAGTGCAGGGCAGGGCTGGTTCAGTGTTGTTTACGGTATTTATGCGGCCTTATTTCATTAGTCCCTCCCATGTCAGACGCAGCCAATCCCATGTCCTGATTGGCTGGTTCTGTCTGAAGTTCCTCAGCCCGCTCCCCCCCCCCCCCCCTCCCCACTGTCCCCAATCTCCCCTAGCTAGTGTCAGCCCATGGGTAGGAGGTCAGAGGTCAAATTCCACGCATATGTAGAAATGGTCACTAGCTGCTTTTGGAAGGGGGGGGGGGTGGTTTAAAGGGTAAGGGGGGGGTGCAGGGAACACGCCCCGGTGGTCTACGTCACGCCAGCCCCCGGCTCGCGCGTTTGGGCCAGGGCCCCGGAAGTGCACACTGAGGTGCGAGGAGGCGGTGCTGTGGAATGGGGCGGAGCCGTGGCAGGGGGGCGGGGCTACGGCAGGGGGCGGGGCCCTAACAGGGGGCGGTGCCGTGATGGGGGCAGCAGTGCCTTGGTGCCGAGGAAGGAGCCGGGGGGGGGGGGGGGGGGGGGGCAAGTCAATTACGAGTTTTTGGCGGTGTTCTCGTTGCTGGGTGAGCTGGCGGGAGAGGAGGAGGAGGAGGAGGAAGAGGACGAAGGGGCGGTGAAGCTCATCCCCGAGAGGCCGGGGGGGTCGGTGGCTGTGTTCAGGCCGCTCAGGCTCTTCCTGCACACCGGACACGTGTCGTGCTGAAACACAGAGGGGGGGGGGGGGGGGGGGGGGGGGGGGGGGGGGGGAGAAGGTCCGGCGTGAGGCAGAGGCAGGCTGACACGCCCTCTGTCCATCAGCAAGTTCACGGGCCAGTCGAAAATAGAGCTGGATATCAACAATTCCTAAAAGTCCCCTTAAAGATGCTGGAAACAGGGTTGCCAGGCTGGGCGATGACCCCGCAGATGTGGTGAGTTTATTCTTTAAATAAAAAAAGTATGGGAGTCAATGGAAGACGGAGGTGTTTTTTAAAACAGGTGTTCAGGAGGTAGGAACATTTTGGGGGATCCCTTTAACGGCAGCACAGAAGAAATGTTTTTGCCCGATGCAGTGCGGTAGAAGGGGGTGGGGGTGGGGGGGTGGGGGGGGGCAGGCCTACCTGTTCCAGCCAGGGCACTATGCAGTCGTTATGGAACAGGTGATTACAGGGCAGCTGCCTGACGCTCTCTCCCACACCGTAGTCTTCCTTACACACAGGGCACTCCAGGGCAGAGCCTGCCAAAACAGCACATCCACCATTACACCACTCACATCCTCAAACAAGAGCTCCCATTACCCAAAACAGCACATCCACCATTACACCACTCACATCCTCAAACAAGAGCTCCCATTACCCAAAACAGCACATCCACCATTACACCACTCACATCCTCAAACAAGAGCTCCCATTACCCAAAACAGCACATCCACCATTACACCACTCACATCCTCAAACAAGTGCTCCCATTACCCAAAACAGCACATCCACCATTACACCACTCACATCCTCAAAGAACAGCAAGCATTGCCCAGCACAGCACAGCAAATCAACCATTACACCATTCACCTCCTCAAACAAGACCTCCCATTACCCAAAACAGCACATTCATCATTACACCACACACCTCCTCAAAGAAGAGCAAGCATTACCCAAAACAGACAGAGTGCAGAAAAAAAAACTGATCTGCTTTTAAAACTGAAAGCACTGACCTGACACACCTGAAAAATAAACATGTACTGGTTATGTTATAATGAAAAAAATCTTGTTCATATACAAACCCTTTCCCCTGTAAGATGATTACACTCTCAGAGTATTCTCAGGGGAGTGAAAAGGGATGGGCGGACGTGTTTTTCGGGGGGTGGGGTCATACTGACCTACGTGCTCTTCTGTGATCTGCACTGTGGGAAGGCTTTTGATCTTCTCCTTGTCTGCAGGTGGGGGTCCAGTGTTCTCAAACTGATTCAACAACTGAGCGGGACGGACAGAGAAAATGATTTTACATCACAACAAGAACCTGCGAGATTTACAACTGCAAGCTCCTTCGATTCTGAGATTTGAAACACTAAGGCTCAGGAGGAAGATTTATAAATGTTCCCAAAAGTGAAATTCCCTCCCACACAACAACATTCCAAAAATAAAGGCATTATAAATGAAAATGAGGTACGCCCTATCTGGGAGGTCCCCTAATGAAATGATCCCAGAACCAGAGAAGTAGGCTCTCAGCAAATGAAATGAGAAAACCTGCAGACAGGAGGGCAGGGTAGTATTATATAATTATACTACATGCATAATTCATGCACAGTGCAGGAAACTTATTGCTGAAAAGCAGCAGGTTCGAGTGCCAGGTAGGACACTGTCATTGTACCCTAGAGTACGGTACGCCACACACTGCCACACACACTGCCACACACTGCCACACACTGCCACACACGCTGCCACACACGCTGCTACACGCTACACACGCTGACACACACACTGCCACACACGCTGCTACACACGCTGCCACACACGCTGCTACACGCTGCCACACACTGACACACGCTGCCACACACTGCCACACGCTACCACACGCTGACACACACTGCCACACACTACCACACACTACCACACACAACTACACACGCTGCCACACACGCTGCCACACACGCTACCACACGCTGCCACACACTGCCACACACACTGCCACACACACTGCCACACGCTACCACACGCTACCACACACACTGCCACACACGCTACCACACACTGCCACACATTGCCACACACACTGCCACACACTGACACACACACTGCCACACACTACCACACACTGCCACACGCTGCCACACACACTGCCACACACTACCACACACTGCCAGTTCACTCTGTCAGCGGGCACCAGGCGAACGCCAGGCCAGGTCTAAAGCAGGCGGGCGCTGCAGGCCTACCTGCGTAATAATGGCGTCCAGCCCGTTGGCCCCCCAGGCGTAGTCCATGGGGTTCGAGTGCAGCATCCCCCTTCCACGAGAGAACGATGTCAGCACCGAAATTATCCAATCATCAAGCTCCATCAATCGCTAAACTTAAGCTGGCAGCCGAAAACTCACTCAAGATTACTTCTGCATCACCATTGGTCACGTTACACGCTTTCTGTTCATTGTTTTTTAATCCACTTGCTAAATTTTGTCCATTTTTTATTTAACGTGCTGCATTTTGGTCTCCACTGTGAAGCATTCTGAGCTGCTCGTTTCCCCAAATGAAAGCTGCTCTACAAATAAATCAGATCATTATTCATTATTCAGGATGATCCTGCCAACACAAACCCTCCCTCCAGCCCAGCAAAAATATGACCAAATATGGACGCAGTGGTGGGGGGGGGGGCGTCGGATGTGACCGGGGCTGTAGGACAGACCCCAGAGCGCGTTAACCCGAACTCCGCCCCCCAGCAGGCGAGCGTGCGCGTGGTTTTCGCGGCGCTCCTCCGGGCACGAGGCACGCGCGGGCGGGCTCCTCACCAGGGCCCGACGCCGATGTTGGCCATGGCCGTGGGCGCGATGATGCCGTTCACCAGCTGCTGGATGATTCTGAGGAAGAGGAGGGGAGAGCTGGGTCACATTCCCCTGAGGAAGAGGAGGGGAGAGCTGGGTCACACTCCCCTGAGGAAGAGGAGGGGAGAGCTGGGTCGCACTCCCCTACTGGGCCAAGAAAGAGACGACGCGGCAGAGAATACAGACAGACAGACATACAGACAGATAAATGGTGAGTCACACACACAGACAGACAGATAAACGGTGAGACACACAGTCAGACAGACTTATATGGGTCAATGGACAGACAGACAGAGACAGACAGACACACAGACTGAGCAGCAGCCGTGTGGAGCAGGTACGGTGGGGGCAGCCGTGTGGAGCAGGTACGGTGGGGGCAGCCGTGTGGAGCAGGTACGGTGGGGGCAGCCGTGTGGAGCAGGTACGGTGGGGGCAGCCGTGTGGAGCAGGTACGGTGGGGGCAGCCGTGTGGAGCAGGTACGGTGGGGGCAGCCGTGTGGAGCAGGTACGGTGGGGGCAGCCGTGTGGAGCAGGTACGGTGGGGGGGGGGCGCAGGTTTGAGCGCAGGCCCACGTATGAAGTTAAGCGCCGTTGCACAATGCCGACCGCTCGTTTCCCTGGCAACGGTCGAAACCGCGTCAGCGCTGTGGGGAAGGGGGGGGGGGGGGTTGGGTCTCCACTCACCCCTCCAGCGTGGGCACGCCATCGTGCCTCCCGGCCGGCCGCCGGGGGGCGTGGCGGCCCCGTGGTTGCCTAGCGCCGTAGCGTTGGCGGTACGCCTGCTCCCGCTCCCGCCGGGCCTCCGCCTCGCGGTTGTCCTCCGGCGGCACGCCGAAGTCGAAGCCCTCGTCGAAGACGCCCAGAGCGAACTGGCCGTACCCGGGGGGGAACGCGAAGAGGTGCTGCTCCAAGCTCTGCAGGACGGGACGCACGCACACATGTACACACACACACGCACGCACGTACACATGTACACGCACACGCATGCACAGGCATACACGCACGCACATGCACAGGCACACACACGCACACGCATACACACACACGCACATGCAGGCACACGCACGCACACGCATGTACACACACACACACACAGTCAACCATTTATGAAAATCATGACCAGCCTTCTAAATTCTAGGGTGACCATTATCAACACCCCCACCGCCCCCACCCCGCCCCCCTCATTCGCACACCTCAAATGGCTGACGGCTCTGACTGCTGCTCGTGGAGGGGGTGGGTGTGGCTTCATTTTCAGCGCTGGAGTCGAACAGGGAATGAACAGTCAGACATCAGACCCCAGCACCCCCCCCCCCCCCTAAATGTGGCCAAATTCACAGGGAATAATCACCCCCCGCTTCATCCCCAAACTGGGCCAAATTCACAGGGAATAATCACCCCCCCCCCCTTCACCCCCAAACTGGGCCAAATTCACAGGGGCTCCTGGAGACCCAACACATCAGATGTCGAGTCCAGAGGTTAAAGACGAGACAGGTCCACTCAGCTGCTCACTGTGTTCCCCGCCATCCTGACACAGACGCCGTGGTCTTTCATCTGGGAATGCCGTATGAACCGGGCAGTGTGACAACGCTATATACAAGCAGCAAGACCCCAGGACCGCAGGACGTCACATACCTTCTGCTCTCCAGAAGCTCCTCTATGAATCCAGACTGGCACCGGGGACAGGTGTAATCCTGCAGAGGAGAGGCACACCTGTGTTATTTACCACCCTTATAGACACACTACAGTCTTCACACCACATATTATGCAATTACACACAGGCACATCATTATGTACAAAACTACCATGCTGAGAAATAGCCAGACACTGAGGTCATTACAAAAAACATAGCTTTCGTGTGTAAAAATGTAACAATTACAGAGTCAGGCTGAGATTTTACCTATTTATTTGTTTGATTTAACTGTTTTTAAGCCAACATACTTAAACAGTTACATATATCGCACATACCGCAGTGCTACAGTGTTTGCTAAGAGGCTGTCCAATTAACAGCTGACAGCAGGCGTTACCTGGCAACTGTTTTCATCGACAATGTTGTTCAAGGCGT
This sequence comes from Anguilla anguilla, assembly GCF_013347855.1. NCBI lineage: Eukaryota > Metazoa > Chordata > Actinopteri > Anguilliformes > Anguillidae > Anguilla > Anguilla anguilla. Next base: position 3,512,634 of record NC_049206.1, read on the forward strand.
TGCGGTGTCATGGCAATATGTGACATTTTCCCATTTTATGCAATTTAGTAACAAATACACACACACTTTTTCGTTAGAGGACACAATATATTAGCATTGACGTGACTGCTTGTTTACTAGTTAAATAGCCAGCGTTAGCTAGCTATAAGGGATAGCTAGCTGGCCCAACACTAGCGAGTTGCTCGGTTCAGAAGATAGCAGACTAGCTAGTCTACAATGAGGGACTACAATTATTTTTGAGATGTTCTACAGTACATCTAGCATGCCATTTAGCTTGCTAGTTAGACAATACTCCTGACTAGGAAATTAACAGCCACCAGCCAAATGCTAAATTGTATCTGTTGCTGGTAAGTTTGTCAACTCTATAAGCAACGGCAGGTAACCGCCCATCATTTGGCGACCCCTTTCTATTCTAAACATGTAGTTGTCTGGTAAAACAGAGGCGGTATAATTTGGGATGCATCAGCCACTGTGGCCAGTGAACGAAAAAAAAATAGATTTCTGCCCTGCTACTCGTTCACGAAAGTCACTCGCGAAAACAACATTTCTGGAGAGAAGTACCGCTGCATTAGGAAGCACTTCGACTAGGCAACGAACGGAACGAGCTAGCTAGCTAACTAAGCAATAGACTCTGGTGCTACTATCTACGAACAAGCTAGCTAGCTAGACAGACAGACAACATCAGCTACACAACCAGGCTATGGACAGCATCAGGACCTAAACTAGACCCATGGGCGAATTACCCACTCATTGTTATATCATAGACAATAATTGCTGCTTCATCATTTCTTCCTTGACCACATTACCAACCGGGAGTAGAGGGCTAATCTCTGCAGAACATCGGTGACAGAAAAACCGGCTGAGTCGTGGGGGAGCTTCCGCCATCTTCTGATTCAATTGCGAGACACACAAAGTTTGTACGGGCTAGGGGAGGGGACAAAACTAATCCACACAGCGGAATATACGAAATGCTAAAGATCTTAGGAAAGCGTCTACTTGCTGTTATTTGTGTTTTATTACATTTTGACGTTAAAACTCCGGCATCGTAAATTGATTGTGATTTTTCCGTTATGCGCTACCGTTGATCAGTTAGCATTTTTTGTTAAACAGTGACAATAATACAATACAACCACTTAGATGACCAAAGCGATTACAGTCCAGAATTATTTTTAACCCCCCTTCACCCCTTTAACATACACAGTAATCCTTTACATTCGGCACCATATAATTTTACTTGGTCTCAAACAGCAGATCTTGGTAAATCCGATTCTGAAAGTAATGTAGATTTGGAGCTTTAATACATGCCCTTGTGCAGTTTTGTGTACTTCCATGAGGTCTCAGCGTCCAAGTGTTACTGTCTGGAAGGAATAAGAGCCTAAGAGTCCTACAGTCAAACATTACGACATATTGCCTTCATCATTAGCGAAATGGCGTTACCGGCTGATCGAATCTAACTCAAACCCATAGATAAACCATAGCTCAAACGGCATGATTGCTCCTTGTGTAGTACCTGCAGCTACCAGGAGATGGTGCCATTTCAAGATTATTGACATTGTACAGTGTCCTGTTATTGGCCAATCAGGACATTTTTTTAAAATGAACGAAGACATATTTTATTGTTTGCTTAGTTGATGAACCTGGATCGGTCTACGTGACCCGCTATTTGCTGATATCCAGCTGTGTGACTGCAGCAAACGGTAACATTCTACTCAGGAAAAAATCTATGGTCAGAATTTTTTTTTTCAAAACACAGTCAAAGTCATGGAGAATATATGAAGCAATTACTAATTATTTATTGGTTATCCCATAAAATAACAGGATTTATACATTTTGACCCTTCATTGAATGTTTTTTTACAGGCAACATTGCTGCTGTTCTGTTACAGCATTTTTTTTTTTTTTTTGCAGTGCAGCTGAGATTCAATCCTGTATCCTACATGTTATCCTTGACCTCCACGCCACAGTGGTTTCCAAAACCTGCCCACTGCCCTCAGCGAAACCCACTGAGGTCTGAACAATACAAGCGCATAGTAAACAGCCTTACGATGAACAGACAGCATACCTATTTCACCCACCGTTGCTCACTTTTTTTCACAAGGGGGGGGGGGGGGGCAGGAAGGTAAACCCAGTTCAAAGACCTTTTAATAGCACAAGTACATTGCAATCATAATGTACCACAACAACGCACATCCGCAATCAAAGGAATTACGACTGTGCACACAAAAAAAATTATGAAACAGAATCAGGCTCTGCAATTATACACACACACACACACACACACACACACACACACACACTCACACACACACACACACACACACACACACACACACATATTACATAACATTACATTTATTTGGCAGACGCTTTTATCCAAGGCAACGTACAATAATAAGTGCACACTGAAGATTACTGGAACAACTACTAAACACAGGTCTGATAAGGCACAATAACATGAAAGTGGTACAGGTGGTACATGTGTAAAAATAAAGTGCTACAGGAACAAAGAGGAAGGATATAAGTGATAAAAATTATCTTAGATGAGGAGTGCCCTGCAGAGTGGTGATAGTTAGTCCAGGTACAGCCTGAAGAAGTGAGTCTTCAGGCCATGGTGGAAGATGGGCAATGACTGAGTGGTTCGTAGAGGAACAGGGAGTTCATTCCACCACTGGGGAGCTAGGGCGGAGAAGCGCCGTGGTAGGGATGAGCGAGAACCATTCACACACGCACACACACACACACACTCATGCGAGACAATGGCACCTAGCACAGAAATAGCTCTGGCAAACCATAAATAAAGTGTGTCTCCCGCCAAGCTGAGGAACCTGGCTCTGACATCATCAGTGGAGCTCGATGGGGCTAAACACATTGGCCAAATAGCCCTTAATGAGCAGCGAAGATGCAGGATCTCTCCCACTTCAGGGACGCAGTAGCCTCACGCTACGTCACACTGTGGATGACTCATCTAAACCGCACAGCTGCCAAACACCACAGAAGGAGAAAAACTCCTGAAGCGCGAGAGAGGCTCGCTCTCTTTATTTTGGCTCTTCCGCTTTGTACGTTTCAACGAGCCTGATCAGATTTGTTTTTTTAGATTTGTGTGTTTAGGAATCAAATATCCTGCAGTATGTTGAAATAAGCGATATTATCGCGATCAGAAAAGCCGCTCAGCGCAGATGGGGAAGCACACAAACGACTGCACATGATCGTAGACATTAAATACATCTCAGTGGGAAATATTTAGGCGTTGTTTTCATCCTAACAGGTCCACATCTTTACAGTGTACGACGCCAGCGCTTTCCGTGTGTGTGAGGGTAGCGGGGAGGTCATGTTGGGATCTACCCCCCTTCTGGGCGGAGCTGTGAGCTGGCAAAATTGCGCCCCACCCTCATCCCCCCCCCCACCCCCCCGGAGTCTCATTTATCAGTGACAGCGCAGCCTGAGCCAAGCCCCTGATGAGCTGGTAGGACTGCAACCCCCCTGCATCCCCCCCCCCCCCCCCCCCCCCCCCCCCCCAGTGACAGCGCAGCCTGAGCCAAGCCCCTGATGAGCTGGTAGGACTGCAACCCCCCCGCATCCCCGACCCCCCCCCCCCTCAGTGACAGCGCAGCCTGAGCCAGGCCCCTGATGAGCGGGGGGACGCCAGGCTGCTGTAATTAGACCCGCTGCCCGCCGTTCCCCGGGGATTACGCTCGTTAAATATAACCCACATTCTCCAGCTGAGCAGAAACTGCGTTCGGTAAGGAGCAGGCAAGCTGCGGGCTGTGTGAGAGCATGAGTGAGTGAGCGAGTGAGTTAGTGAGCGAGTGATTTAGTGAATGAGTGAGTTAGTGAGTGAGTGAGTGAATGAGTTAGTGAGCGAGTGAGTTAGTGAATGGGTGAGTTAGTGAGTGAGTGAGTGAATGAGTGAGTGAGTGAGCGAGTGAGTTAGTGAGCGAGTGAGTTAGTGAATGGGTGAGTTAGTGAGTGAGTGAGTCAGTGAGTCAGTGAGCGAGTGAGTGGATGAGTGAGCGAGTGAGTTAATGAATGAGTGAGTGAGTGAATGAGTGAGTTAGTGAGTGAGTGAGTGAGTGAATGAGTGAGTGAGTGAGACAGTGAGTCAGTGAGTGAGTCAGTGAGTGAGTGGATGAGTGACCGAGTGAGTTAGTGAGTGAGTGAGCGAGTGAGTGAGTGAGTGAGTCAGTCAGTCAGTCAGTCAGTCAGTCAGTCAGAACCTTTATTTAATTCTCAGAGGTACAATTGAGGGCCAGGTCGAGATTACAAAAACAATTAAGACACAATAAGTATAATAAAAGATCACAGAATATAGCAACAGTAACCAACATAGTGTATAATAAAATAACTAGAATAAAATAAAATATAATAAAAAAATAAATAAAATCAAATAACTAAGAGTGAGTGAGTGAGTGAGTGAGTGAGCGGGTGAATGTTAGTGTGAGTGAGTGAGTGAGTGAGTGAGCGAGTGAGTGAGTTAGTGAATGAGTGTTAGTGTGAGTGAGTGAGTGAGTGAGCAGGTGAATGTTAGTGTGAGTGAGTGAGTGAGTGAGTGAGTGAGCGAGCGATCAAGTGATTGAGTGAGCGAGCGAGCGAGTGAGCGAGCAAGCGAGCGAGTGTGTGAGGGAGGGAGGAAGGGTTTAGTTGAGGGGGGGCTTTACGGGTGATGGTTCATCTTGTTGAGTTTGAGGCATCAGAAAGGAGGTGCATTTAATTATTTTAGTCATTTCTGCTTTCAGTCATTAACAAGTCCTGGCACCACGAGGGGCTGACGTTTGAGCAGAGAGAGGGGGAGAGAGAGAGAGAGAGAGAGAGAGAGAGAGGGGGGGGGGGGAGAGAGAGAGAGAGAGAGAGAGAGAGAGAGAGAGCTAGCGGGGGAGAGAGAGAGAGAGCGAGAGAGAGGAGGAGAGAGAGAGAGAGAGGGAGAGAGAGAGAGAGAGGGGGAGAGAGAGAGAGCGAGGGGTTGATGTTTGAGGAGAGAGAGAGAGAGAGAGGGAGAGAGAGAGAGAGAGAGAGGGGAGAGAGAGAGAGAGAGAGAGAGAGAGAGAGAGAGAGGGAGAGAGAGAGAGAGAGAGAGAGAGAAAGAGCTGTTCTGTTGCTCTTAACTTGTTCTTGTGTATGAGGTGCTAAAATTAGGTGCTGATATGACGTTTGGCTGGAGGTTAGCGGTTTAAGGAGCCGCAGCAAGGGACACGAAGCTCATTGAAACAGCCCAGCGCTGTCGCCTCCAGCTGCAAGCCAGGCCGGGTCATCGTGTGTGCTTGTGTTTAATTAGCGGGAGACAGCTGCAGTGTACAGTCTATTAAACCACCCGCTGAACACTCGGGGTCCCAGTACCTGTATTCGGCCGCATTACCTGTAATTACACTGTTACTGCAGAGATGCGTTGAAATTACAATGTAATTACAATGTAATTACAACTATGTTGCCCTTGGTTTCACAAAATATTAGAACATAGGATTTTCTGGGGTGGTGGGACCCAATGTGAGATTATATCACAGGGCCTAAAATCCGTGGTGGCACACCTGATCACAGCTACAATCCAGGCCCAATGGTTGCCTTTAAAAATACTGAATTAAAATATGTATATGTAATCTGCTATTGCACATGCCATATTCTTAAATATGCAGAATAATTCCCTAAATATGCAAGGAATTATAATTAATATTATTCATATTGTAGTTTGTGTTTAGCACATTTGTGTTGATTTGATTTCCATGCATAATTCCAGGACATGGTATATTAACACACGAATGTCCACTACAGAATGCGACAACACCCAAGAGAAGCAATCATAAACCATCCGTTTATGATCAGTTCCCTTGGTCACGGAAGCACGGTCTTCAGCTTCGGCTAAATGCATCTCTTCATTTGCATAATGGCCAACAAGGGCTGTTATTTTGAAACCCAGTGGATTTATACGCGTTACATGCCATATTCTACGGTGCCCCCCTGGGGACAGCTGAGAAAAAAAGACCCATGTGTAAATCTGTACTCTCGGTTTATAAACCGTGCCCTCGGATTACGAATCCATGCACACGGATTTGTAGTTATTTGGCGCGCTGAGCAACTGGCAGAGAGGAAGACGAGAAAACGCTGGAGGAAATCAATGGCAACATAATAAAAGAATGTTCTAAAAAAAAAAATTCGTGACGCACACCACTTTGTTTGTGGTCTCTTATTAATGCAAGTCGCAGTTTCGCATGCCCGCCGAATTCATGGAACTCCAGCGGGACACCGTGTTACTTTTCTTTTCGCAGAAAATGTGCACAATTCTATTATTGGTCTGGATACCATTAACCTTAACATCAGCGGTAATGTTAGCTGGCCCGAGTGATTCGTTTACACCTGTTATAAATCAGGTTCCGAGTAGTAGTGGAAACCAACACATTTCGTTTTCGTAGTACCGAAGTACGATGGCGTCAATCACCAATGAAAACGCACGCAATTGGTTACTGGGCCTGACGCAACGACGTACCGTGTATTTTTCTTTCCCCCCCTCCTCGCGCGAGGGGGGAGGTAAACAAGATGGCGGAAGTCTGACAGCAGCTGATTGAGGATTGCAAACCTTCAGTTAACAGTCATGCATGCACCGGCACGACGCAAGGAAAAGAAAACCTGAAGAGGTAGCTAAAATATGAAATATCGTTGATAGATATTTGAATGCGTAAGTAAGAATTACTGTGGCTGAGCATCTGAACTGTAGCTAACACAATCTATTAACTACTAACTAACATTAACAGGATAGCTAGCTAACTTAGCGAGTTTACCGCAAACTATTAGCTAATAGCTAACATTGACTGCATGAAGCAATATCTGACTTTATTTGCTTACTGGTTTGGCTCCTATAGTTGATTAAATTATTCGGTCCCGGCATGGTTGCCACCAAAGTCAACATTTTCTTGTTAACGTTTCATAAATATTAAGATTAGAAAGTTTGCAACGGTATCAAGATCGTTAATGGGCCAAAGACCTAGTGCATAATTCACGGTCCGGTGTTGAGTTGGGGAATGCACGAGTTAGACTGTAAATAAACGGAAGGGACGCGTGTCTGCGTGGAGCCGCTGGTGTGTGTTCACTGCGCTAACCTTAGTCGTAGTTGGACACTGGAACTGCATGTAGTTCCCCATGCAAACCGGTATGTTTGCGGAGTATAACACCCCGTAGCCAAATACAGTTTGTCGCTTTTGTTGGCTTGCTAAACGTTGCACAGTTAGGGACGCGGCGTTGCTACAACGCAAGCTTTACTCACAATGTCGTTTATGGCTGGCTAGCTTGTTTACTTATTAACCTTAACGAAGCTTCAGAGTGTTAGCGTTTTTTTTTTGTTTCAAAGCAAAGGAGAATCACGGAAATACTGCAATGTCTCTGAGAAGTCGTGACGTGAGCCGGATGATGTAAAAAAAAAAAAAAAAAGGACACAGGACCACAAGTTATGTTTTTTGGAATAAATGTGTGTGCAATGTGTGTATAAACATTGACATAACCTACCTGTCAAGTGGTCTCGAAAATACCTGGAAATAGTTTGTAAGCTGTACACATTAATACGAGGGATTTTAGTCCGTGATCAGCTAACTTGATGTGAGTTTATATATACGTAGCGAACTAAATTGTAATATCACGTGGAAATGTTTTACAGAGTTTAGCCGTTATTTAAATTTAACAGTAAATGTGTTACTTCTTGAGCCTGAGAAATTATTTGGTTTCTTAAATTACAGATTCCATGGAGCAAGATCATGGTTTGCTGGCGATGGACACCCAAGAACTTGCCTTTAACTCTTCGCCAGCTGGTCAGGCATCCAGCCCGAGGCAGTGATGTACGATTCTGACTGATGTCGGATTAAGGAAAACCGGATGTTTTCAGTTTTAGACTATATGTAAAGAAGCAACAACCAAAGAAGGAAGTCTCGTTTGCGGTGGTTTGTAGACTAAATACTGCATAGCCTACTTTTGAAGTCACCAGGCGAAACGCTACTTAATTCAGCAGATGTAACGTCACCTTACTGATAACGCACGGAACTGGAGACGAAGGACATCGAATACAGGCATGCTGACCAAGGGCGGATCTGTGCCAATAGTCTGTTTTCTGCCACTTTCGAGCGGCGGTTCCGGTACTTTAAATCAATGGGATGTAATCTTATCAGTTAACCACAAATGATCTGAATTGATACCGGATCTCTGGCTTTCTTTGGGCTGAATTGAGCCGGCTTTGGTGGCCATTTGCCAGAAAAAGCAGGCAACGTTGTTCTTTTTGACATATTTTTGGTGTAAATGAAGACACTTGACCTTTTTTAGTAGTTCAGTAAGTCATTGTATTTTTTAAAAAAGAAAACAGAATTCATGAATCGGTCACTCGGTTAATTAATAAACACTCAATAGATCAACTCATACATTAAGCAGCCCCCCACCCATTCAGCTGAAACAGGGACATCGGGGTGGGTGGGGGGGAGGAAGGAGGAAGATCGTTGTGGGCGGAGGTTTTTTTAAAGGCTTTGTTTGCGGGCGCGGTTCAGAGATGAGCGAGGGGGACGTCGCGCACATGGACTACCTGACGGGGTCGGACCTGATGGGGATGGACACCTTCATCCACCACATCGACTCCACGGAGGTGATCTACCAGCCGCGCTGCAAGCGGGCCAAGCTGATCGGGAAGTACCTGATGGGCGACCTGCTCGGCGAGGGCTCGTACGGGAAGGTGAAGGAGGTGCTGGACTCCGAGACGCTCTGCCGACGCGCCGTCAAGATCCTGAAGAAGAAGAGGCTGCGCAGGATCCCCAACGGGGAGGCCAACGTGAAAAAGTGAGTCACGTGACCTGTGGGGGTGGGGGGTGGGTGGTGGTGGGCGGGGCTACGTGACGTCACACGACACCGGATTCTTTCAAGCGGGAGATCTTGTGTGGTTGATCTCTGCCCCAGAGCCAATCGCGACGCTAGAGAGCCACAGGTGCGTCCAACCTCAGGGGTTGGGGCTGAGAGGGTCCTTGACACCCGGGGGTAGAGGTGTTAGGGTTTTTCCAGAAGCCAGGGGTGAGGGTGTGTGGCAAGGTATATGGGGTGTGGGTCGCCTCAGAGGGCCGAAGAGCAGCTATTTGAGCGGCTCTTATCAAGTGCTGCCAATCCTTTACTCATCACCGTCCGTGGTTTTTCATATAGCAGCCTTTTTTTTTCAGCTGCCATTTGGCTTGTCTTGTCTTTTTTGAAGCGATATAGTAAAAACGGCGGAGTGTTTACATAGAGTCCTGTGGCCTCCGGTGCACGTCCGGCATTTGATAGCGTGATTCCAGGAGGAGCCCGTTCTAGCGGTAGGTTTAAGCCGTTTTTAGCGGTAGTATAAACGCGTTCTGGCGGTAGTTTTAAGCCCTTTTTAGCGGTAGTATAAACGCATCTGACGCAAAACCGCAGTGGTCTGAGTGCTGATGCGCGCGGCTCTGTGTCCAGCTGGCAGTGGGGCACGGTGCGGGAAAGTGCGCGTGTGTTTGGCGTTTTTTTTTGCCAGTCATCAGCTGACCTTAAGACTTCATTTCGGCGAACACGCGCAGGTAGCCACGCGGATTCTGTTTGTAGTAGCTTGTCTGAGTGAATCATTAAACCGCGTTCTCACTCTTTGAGTTCGTGCCGTCTGTCTGTCTATCTTTGGTTTGTGTTTACAGTCTGATAGTAACAGGGCGCTTCACTGTGGAATAGGAAGGGGGGGAGTGTAGTAACTGGAAGAGACCTGTTTGAGACAAATGCAGGAGCGTTTTGAGAAGTTATTAAAATGGCGGGATATAAAAGACACTGCACCCGGACATGTGCTGTACGTTAAACAGGCCAGTACTTCGAGCCATTAACTGGGTTCGCTCGTCTCGTGCCTGCCCATTGTGACGCATTATAAAAACTCTGCTCCATCCGCGCAAAACTGACGGATCAACTGCCCGTTCCAGAATGCGAGAACAGCCAATCAGAGAGCCGGAAAGGTGCGGCTCGGGGGATGCCCCCACTGTGGAGAGAGCCATCTGTTCTTTATTTCTCACTTGCTTGCATCCCCTGTTTTTTTTTATTTTCATTTGGCAGTTAAAAAAGGCTTTTGCTGAACTTTGATCGGTGCCAAATCGAGCACAGAATTCATATACGCATTTTCATGCGTCTGAAATTTGTTGTTTTGAATGCGGTCCTTAACATTTTAGCAAGTTCTAAATGATTACTTTTGGAAGCAAACACTCATGCCCACTTCTACTGTGTTCATCTGTCCTTCTGCCATATGCAACTCTTTTATCTGTTAGCATTTAGCCAGCCTACTCAGCTTACATCGTTTCACATGCAATTCAATACAGCTTAATATTTTACTGAAGCTGTTCAAACGCCTTTCCCATGGATACCATGCCAATGTCCTGCTTTGGAATCAAACCTGCAGCCCCTGTGTGACCGGTCCCTTTGGCTAAGCGGTTGTTGTGTGTGTGTGCACGTGCGTGTACGTGTGTGTGTACGTGTGTGTACGTGTGTATACGTGTGTGTGCGTGTGTGTGTGTTGTGGAAACGCATTAGACCATGGGGCAGAAATCCACCTATGGTGAGGCAGTTTGGAGTTAATCAGTGATCACTTGAGCCGTAGGAGTCCGTCCTGTTGTTGAAATGGAATTACTTCCTGTTGTTGTGATGGGCGGGGGGGGGGGGGAGGGGGGGTGCCTCTTGACATTCCCAGCATGCATTGCAACCCTGTCAGCAGCAGGCGTATACCGCTGGGGACCCTTTAGCCAATCGCTGACTTGAATGAATCACTTTACCGTGGAAACGTACCAAAAATCAGCAGGCACTGCAGCCCTCCCGGCCTACAGTCTGGCACCCCAGCATGGAGGATCACAGGCCGAGAGCTCACTGTTGCCCCTACTGGCGAATGTGAAGAAGTGACCGTTTTTTTTTCTTCCTCTGCTCATATTGTGCCCGATGAATTCTAACATCATCATATTAATATGACATCATTCAATATTTGCAACCAGGTCCCCGGTTCATGTTTTGGCTGGGGTTTTTGTGTGTGGCGTTTGCGTGTTCTCCCCGTGTCCACGTGGGTTTTCTCTGGGTGCTTCAGTTTCCTTGCACATTCTTAAGACATGCAGACGTACTGATTAAAGACTCTAAATTGCCTGTAGGTATGAGTGTGTGAGTGAATGGTGTGTGTGCCCTGCGATGGCATACACCTGACCAAAGTGTATTCCTGCCTCTCACCCACTGCACGCTGGGATAGGCTCCAGCACCCCCTGTGACCCTGACCAGGAATAAGTGTTAGATAACACCTGGATGGACGGATGGATTTAATATAGTACGATAATCTTGTATGATCAGGAGGCAATTTGTCAGATTGTGTGTTTATTTTTAAAACCTCTTTGCCTCTTTTTTCCCTCCCGCAGAGAAATCCAGTTGCTACGAAGACTGAGACATAAAAATGTCATCCAGTTAGTCGACGTGTTGTATAACGAAGAGAAACAGAAAATATATCCTTTTGGGAGAAAGTGGGATGGGGGGTTTGGTTGATGGCCTATTAATGAATTCCACAGGGAACCAGTTTCTTTGGTTTTGTTGTCTGATTATGATAAAGATGATGCATTGTTCAGGGTTGCCATGTTCCTTAAAAACAATCCTTTTGAAATAATTTCATCCTGGGGATGAAAGGCTGTGACCAAGTAGCTCTGGCGTCTGGCTGTTCCTGTACCGCCCCAAAAGTGTGAGCTGTGATCGAAAGGAGGATTCTGACCTTTAATTCAGAGATGAGCCCCCCCCCCCCCAGGCTGTGATCAAGCAGCTCTGGCGTCTGGCTGTTCCTGTACCGCCCCAAAAGTGTGAGCTGTGATCGAAAGGAGGATCCTGACCTCTAATTCAGAGACGAGAAACAGCCCCCCCGCCCGGTACCCTCCCCCCCCCACCCGATGCTTGCTGCAGAGCGGCTACGTGCTAGCCGCTAGGCTTCCCTAGCGCAGGGTCTCGCTGAATCTAAAAATAGCGTTCTGATGCGTCATACGCACCCGTCGCCGCTGGGCCGACCTCATGCGAGCACACGAGCAAGAGAGCGAGATCGAGATTTAAGCTCTCCTCAGACCACCCTTTCAGTCAGCTCGCCCGCGATGCTGTTTTTTCCCCCCCGTTTTAATTTAAAGTATTTTTTTATCACGGTCAGCTGTGCATCAGATGCAGTTGCAGGTGTTTCCCTGCAGGGTTGTTGGAGAGAACGTGATTAAGGGTTTTGGGGGTTTTTTTTTTTGTGTTGCAGTTTCATTCGCTGACCAGTAGATGTCTCTCTTTGTCCTGTGTGCTCAGGACGGACTGCGGATCGATCGACTTTCTGTAGTCTTCAATGCGGCTCATTCCAAAATACTCCCCTGACTGGTGACATAATGCATCCACTTCTGTGTTTTTCTCTCATTTACACTTGAAACTGACCCTGAAATTAATTGATTTTATCTATTTTTATTAAGTCAAATGTTTGTTTTTTTTGTTTTTTTTTTTTAAAAACAATTTGCTCCTCACTCGCACAAATCATTTGAATCAGTCTTCTCACTCAGAATTCCCTCATGGCTGCTGCTGAAACTGATGGCTCTGTCGCAGACTGTGGGAATAATATCTCGCTCTGCACCCATTTCCAGACAATGCGTCAACAGTCCCCCTTTGACCCTGTGATGAATTGGTCGGTTTTTTGTTTTTAAAGCCTGATAACTGTGGCCTGATAAAAGACGTCTGTGACCCGGACGGTTTATTCTTGTTGATGAGCGGTAAATATCGCGGCGCACAACGCTGGAGCGGTGGGTGGAGCGCGAAGACGCAGCGTTAGCGCGTTAGCACGTTAGCGTTCCCCAGGGCTGCCCTCCGCTGCGTTCTGAGATTCTGCTGACTCATGCTCTGGAGCGTGGAAGATGAATTTGAATGAAGAGTCTATCGTGCGCGTCTGTCTCTCCTCTGATAGCTGAGCGCTAGCGGCCTTCAGCGCCCCCTGCTGGGAGTCCTCCACCGTGCGAGCTCCTCTTGGTTCCTTAAAAAAAAAAAAAAAAATTATAGTATATTTTTTCTTTGACCTTTGACCTCACGTATATGGTGATGGAGTACTGTGTGTGCGGAATGCAGGAGGTCCTTGACAGCGTTCCGGAGAAGCAGTTTCCAGGATATCAGGCTCACGGGTAAGACTCCGCCTCCTTCCCCCCCCCCCCCCCCCCCCCACAAACACACACCCAGCCTTTTACAGTAGCCTAGCAACCAGCAGCCACTCCTCTGCCACATATTCATAATCAGAAATGGCTTGGAGAGACAGCGCCATAGAGGTGTGAACGGTATGGCTAAATCCATCGCCATGTCCTTTTTCAAAGTGGCGGGAACTGTCCTCTTTTTGCATCCATAATTCACGATGTTCAGCGCAGTAATAATGTCTCTCTCTGTCAGGTGTATTGTGCAAAAATATAAAAATGCTGAAATATTTTACTCGTTCTCCGTTTCCAGATGGCTTGCGAGCCTCAAAGTTAGGAAGATTGATTTGATTGGCGTCTGTAATGTGCCTTCCTGCTCCACCGCATTGGCTGATGTTTGGTTGTGTATGAGTTTCAAGACCTAGTCCTTTAAAATGAGATTTTTTTTCTGCTTGATTATAATGCAAACTCGCACATTTCTGCAGATGGTTGCTTATCACACTCCTGTGCTGGAACACTGCAGTGTTTTTCAGGGTTGTGTTTTTTTTTGTCCTTTTTTCTTCCAGTCAGCCAGTTTAGGCCTTAAAGCAGGGTCTGTGGTCTCTTCAGCCAACCAATGACTTTAACACAGCATGCTGAAACACTCCAAATCCCAGCATGCACTGCAACTCTCCATTTAAACAGCTACAGGAAAAAAAACCAAAGAAGAAGAGCCCTGTCTCTCAGTAGAGAAGCCTACAGACGCTGGTACCTGCCTGTCTTCTCACAGGTATTTCTGCCAGCTTCTGGACGGCCTGGAGTACCTGCACAGCCAGGGAATCGTTCACAAGGACATCAAACCGGGGAACCTGCTTCTCACTACGGACGGTGCGCTGAAAATATCCGACCTGGGCGTGGCCGAGGTGAGGGGGTCGTGCTGGCCGTGCGTCTGTCTGAAGACTCTCAGAAGGGCTCTGCTCCAGTGTGTGGATGGGCCCCACGGTCTGGTATCTGTTAAGGCTCTGTGCCAGTGTGTGGATGGGCCCCATGGTCTGGTATCTGTTAAGGCTCTGTGCCCCCCCCCCCCCCCCAGGCGCTGCACCCCTTTGCGGAGGACGACACGTGCAGGACCAGTCAGGGCTCCCCGGCGTTCCAGCCCCCCGAAATCGCCAACGGCCTGGACACCTTCTCCGGCTTCAAGGTGGACATCTGGTCCGCTGGGGTGACCCTGTGAGTCTGCGCCCCCCCAAACCCCCTTTCTCAGGGTGATTTTAATCTCTCCACCAATCAGATGTGGTTTCACTGCAGCTCGGCCATCACGGGGTTCCTGATGTTCAGAGTCTGGAACAGGAAGAACCTTCCCAAGTGGCTCATTTTCTGTCACCAGGGAAGCCATGCCCATTATTTTGGTCAGCCACGCCCACTGTCAGAGCAGCCACACCTACTTTTTTTTGGTCAGCGACGCCCACTGTCAGAACAACCACACCCACTCTCAGGGCGGCCACGCCCACTCTTGCCATATTAGCTGTGCGTGCTTCAGTCAGAGCTCTTGAGTAAGTGCTGAAATGCTGACCTCGCTGAACCCCTCCGTCCGTACCCTAATCCAGCAGTTTTCCTTCGCAGGTACAACATCACCACCAGTCTGTATCCGTTCGAGGGGGACAACATCTACAAGCTGTTCGAGAACATCGGCAAGGGGGACTACAGCGTTCCCGAAGACTGCTCCCCCCTCTTATCGGACCTCCTGAGAGGTAAAGGGCCGTCTTCCTGTGGATGCTTTGGTCCCATTGGTCTGGCCCAGTCAGGTGGTGGTCTGTTGCCATGGAAATAAGAAAACCAACAATGTACTGTGGGGGGGGGGGAGGCTTTACATGAATCCAAATCAAAGCATGCAGGTGAGGCTACCTGGAGGGGGGCAAGGGGGGCATTCACAGGGCATTGCTGCGAAAGAGCGCGTGTGTGTGCAGTGAACCTGTCCTGTATAAATAAAGGTAAATAAATAAATGAACGGTGAACTAAATACTTTAATAGACAGAGCTTCTGTGCACTGCCAGGAAGTGACCCACTTAAATGCATCGAAAGCCGCTTCGGCTAACTAGCGTCAACTAAAAACACAAAAACAAGGCGCAGCCTGGTGCGAATCGTCCTGCACAGAAGCCGGGATTAGCTTGGTCCCCGTCAGCTGCTTTTGTTTCCCGTGCTCGATTCTGTTTAATCCCCCCCCCCCCACCCCGAACCGAACTGGCCGCGGAACATCAGTCTGGCCGCGCTGCGTTTTTAGCCGCGCGCGATGCTAGTGGCGCGATGCACCCTGTCACTGCATGCTAACGTCACGCGGGTTAGCGCTGTTCGCAGTTTGTCGTGTGTGCGTTACGGGCCGCGGCTCAAATGCAGCGTCTCCGCGTGACCGCGCGCGCAGGAAGTGCCGCGCCTGGCGCCGCCCGCGGCGTTTGAGACAGAGCGTCACGCCGCTGACAGTCCCTTAGGGCGTGCCGAGCGACTCAACACTCTGCTCCCACTGAGGACAGTGTGGGAGAGACTCAACACTCTGCTCCCACTGAGGGGCTGGGCTGGGGGGCTTTCTAAAGGACAGTGTGGGTGAGACTCAACACTCTGCTCCCACTGAGGGGCTGGGCTGGGGGGCTTTCTAAAGGACAGTGTGGGTGAGACTCAACACTCTGCTCCCACTGAGGGGCTGGGCTGGGGGGCTTTCTGAAGGACAGTGTGGGTGAGACTCAACACTCTGCTCCCACTGAGGGGCCGGGCTGGGGGGCTTTCTGAAGGACAGTGTGGGTGAGACTCAACACTCTGCTCCCACTGAGGGGCTGGGCTGGGGGGCTTTCTAAAGGACAGTGTGGGAGAGACTCAACACTCTGCTCCCACTGAGGGGCTGGGCTGGGGGGCTTTCTAAAGGACAGTGTGGGTGAGACTCAACACTCTGCTCCCACTGAGGGGCTGGGCTGGGGGCTTTCTAAAGGACAGTGTGGGTGTGACTCAACACTCTGCTCCCACTGAGGGGCTGGGCTGGGGGGCTTTCTAAAGGACAGTGTGGGTGAGACTCAACACTCTGCTCCCACTGAGGGGCTGGGCTGGGGGGCTTTCTGAAGGACAGTGTGGGTGGGGAGGGGGAGGGGGAGGGGGAGGGGGAGGGGGGAGCTGCCGTTCACAGATGGACCAGCAGATGGCGCCGTGATAGTTCTGTCTGGGTGTCGCTGTTTAAGACTTTTGTGTGTGTGTGTGTGTGCGTGTGTGTGCATGTGTGCGTGTGTGTGTGTGAGAGAGAGGGGGGGAGATCCAAATCTAAGAATAGAGCTTAATTTAAGTGTGAGGGATGGCAGTGGCAGATGCCCTGTGTGAATTACAGATAGATATCAATAGCAGTAATAATAATAATAATAATAATAATGAATCCCTCGTATGATACACTGTGGCCCAGAGTGCTTAGCACAGAAAAGCCAGCGATAAGATGGTCAGAACGCAGAGATGAGGCGATCGGCGGTGACATCACAGCGAGCTTCCTGTCCTGCGGCTGCTGTGCACTGTGTCTGTTTCCTGTCGGGGGGGGGGGTGAAGGTTGGGGCAGCTGGGAGGGGCATCCTGCTAAACCGCTGTGACTTTGGCGGTAGGGAGGTGCGCTGACTACCGCTGACCTGGTATCGAATTCAGACCACGCCCCCTCCCTCCATAAGCGGGACAACTGAAAACTGAACTGGCTTTTCCTCGTGTGTCTGTTATTTATTAATATTTATTATCTGTCCTTCTCCTGGTTAAAGCTGTGCTTCGCCTCTCATTGTTTCAGGCATGCTGGAGTACGACCCGGTCAAGAGATTCTCTATACAGCGCATCAGAGAGCACAAGTAAGTCATCCATCAGTTTGCCTTTTTATAAAAGATTTTTAAAAAAAAGACTTTTTATTTATTTCTCATGATGGCACATAAAACTGCTTATTCCTGTTCAGAATGAAAAGACTTTAACAGTGAACAGTAACAGTGATATTGTTATGACCGCCCCCCCCCCCCCCGTCATAAAAGTGGTTGGATTTATTTGTGAGCTGTCTGAGGGCGTATAGAGCTTTGTTAGACCACACCCTCGATGCTGCGTAATGCTGCTGTTACTATTAATATACGAGTACAACTCTGAGCAGAGTGAATCTCATCCATGTTTCACTCCTATTAAACACTTGCAGTTGATCTGAGGAATTTTGCCGTGTATTATCCATGTTATCCGTGTCACTGTCATCATCATCATCATCATCATCATTCTGACGGACTTTAGGTGAACCCCGCTACCGCCACCCGGTCCCCAGGGTTTGGAACCTGCAACCTCCCGGTTAACGATTGGCGAGCGCTGATCCGCTCGTCCCAAACGGGGGGGGGCGGGCTTACGGACAGGACAGCTGTGCGCTAACTCCGCTAACGAGGCATGGGGTGGGCGAAGGTTTAGCCCGTTAGCCTCCGCGCGCGCTGCGGGGCCTCGTCGCTAACGCCGTCGGTAATACAAACGAGGCTCGAATCCGGCCCGAATCCAGCCTGAATCCGACTCAAATCTGGCCTCAGTCCGGCCTGAATCCGGCTCAAATCCGGCCTGAATCCAGCCTGAATCCGGCCTGAATCCAGCCCGAATCCGACTCAAATCTGGCCTGAATCCAGCCTGAATCCGGCCTGAATCCGGCTCGAATCCGGCCCGGCAGTTTCAGAGTGAATTAGCGCTCTCACACCGGCAGCGGCTCGGACGCCCGTTCCCGTTCTTCAAAGGGAAATCATGACAATGACACGGCGGCGGCGGAGTTAGCATTTCAAACGCTGCGCTGGGCGTGCGGCGGCGGCGGCGGCGGCGGCGGCGGCTCTGATCTGGGCTTAAAATACACACCGGGGACGGGGGAGGGGAAACGAGCCGGCTCCCAAAGACGGACAGGCTTCCAAACCGGCGAAGGTTCCTTTTTTTATTTGAAAATAGTAAATGATGATATGAATTCATTCTTATTCTTTTTTTTTTTTTTTTTTTTTTTTAAATAGAGCTCACTTCAAATAAGTGACATTCCTCGTTGAAGGTTTGTGTGTTGTATTAACGATAACGATAATAATAGTAAGCTTTTGTACTTGGAGATGCAGCTTTCACGTAAAGCAACTAGCAGCGTGAAGTGTTTCACTGTGGAATTGAAAAAGCAATCAATCAGTTGTTCAAAAATAAAAAATTCATTACAAAAGTAAAATTGAAGAACGTAGTTTGGCAATATTGATTATTCTTTAAAAACAAGTGTGTTCTACTCGGGCTTAAAAGGAGAAATAAACGAAGCCTGTCTTTTTTTTGTGTGGTAATTTTCCATCATTTCAGAGTGAGGGAGAGGTTTTTATGGGCAGTGGTCATGGGTGGGGGGGGGGTGACCAGTGATGTCACTGAGTTGCACAGGAAGGAGGGAGAAGCTGAGAATGTTTTTTCTCTGTTCCACACCCCTGCAACCCCAACCCCCCCCCCCCGCCTGCCCCTGTGTGAACTCCTGCACACTGCCCTAGCTGTTTAAAGGCAAACAGCCGTTTCCCTGGTAACGGTGACTGAAGCAGGCCCCTGTGTCGGCATGGCGATGCCTGAGCACATGACCAGTGGGAGGTTACACTTCCTTCACACTCTCTCCCTCACACACATGTGCACACACACACACTGTCACACGTGCACGCATGGACACACACACACACACACGCGCGCACACACACACAGTCATATGTGCACGTATACACACATGTACACACACAGGCACACACAGACACAGAGTCACACACATACACAGGCTTGCATGTTGAGCTTTTGCTGAGTGATTCTGTGGATCGAAAAATTTCCCCAGATTATCGCCACATAATTCTCTCTGCCTCCTCTGACTGGATCCCCCGGCTCCACTCCGTGTTTTCATGGCAACGCACTGCCGCAAACGAAGAAGCATTTTATGGTGAAAGTGAAAATGGAAAGTTAGCATCGGCATTAATATTTAAACCAGCGAAAGGGCTGTAACAGTCAGTCACGCAGCTGCTCTCTCTGTTATGATCCAGCATTTAGGAGTTTTAAACCCTCTCACTGTTCCTGTTTGGGCCTCCAGACAGTTTAAACCAGTTTATTCCAGTTTAATCCAGTTTTAATGTGCAGGCGGACAGGTCTGTGGTTGTGAAGTGTTGGCTGAAGCAGGTGAAGTCCCTCTGAAGCGTTTCGTCAGCCCGTTTCCCTCACCCCATGCGACTCCTCTGGCCCTGGCCTGCGGTATTGGCCTGCCTCTCGGCCAATCAGGTTCTGCATGTTTAATTATATGCCCCGCCTCCCTCCCCCAAACTCTGTGTGCAGCTCTGTTGCAGTGCTTGTACACACAACGGTGTGTTTCCCATATTTCAGGAGAAGGCCTGTTGAATATTGATGGCGCAGTGGGGATAAACCCGCCAGAATGCCGCACTCTGAGTGACTCAGCTGCAGGTCCTGCTTAATTATTCATTAGCCCTGCTTCATTATTCATGTGTGGTGCTTAATTAGTAATGAGCTCTGCTGGTAAGGCCGGGGGGGAGTGCCACGCCCATGGACGCTGTGTTCCCATGGCGATCGGCCACAAAGCCTTTTATACTATACGACACAGTACGATATGCAGTATGCAGAACTTAATATGCAGTGCGGTATACAAAACGCACCGCAAAGCAATGTATAGTGTACAATTTGAACATAAACTAGGACAAACAAACATGAGAGAGAACATGAGGACCAAGCGTTGAACAGAAGAAAGGCAGGAACTTAAAAATACTGGGGGGAAAACCACACATGCAGGCTATCGCTGAAATGAGGAGACGTTCGAGTGCGGTCTGGGGCAAAGCGATGATCCGATTAGCGGGGCGACTAACGGGCACGAGACGGGAAACGCGGGGAACGCACCGAAACGCTGCTGAGAACTAAAATCAGGAAACGGACAGCGACCGGCAACCGGGAACCGGAGTCGCGGCTCAGTACAGTGCGTACAGTACCATGCAGTCCACTGTTCAGCAAATGCAGTATTCAGTGCAGTATCGCAGTGAACACTGTACGGTACAATGTGCAGTATGCCAACCCATATATATTACAGCACACAATAGACCATACACAGTACTGTACAGCCCAATGTACTGCATACAGTTTAGCCCTTTAAGGTGTGAGGTCACAGTTATGCGATTAGAATATTCTCAGCTGAACATTCTATAACGCTGATGTCACAATCACCGCTGGTGACGGAAAGGGACGGAGTTCTAGAACACTGACCTTTGGGGGGGGGAAAAAAACACATTCTGGAGAGCCTGCTCTGCAGAGGACACAAGTGAAGGGCGTTTGGGTCTCTGTTGTCGTCCCGTTCAGCTGGGTGCGGAAGAAACACCCCCGCTCGGAGCCCCCGGTGCCCGTCCCCCCCAGCGCGGACGGCAGGGACCGCTGGCGCAGCATGACGGTCCTGCCGTACCTGGAGGACCTGCACGGGTACCACGAGGACGATGACGAACAGTTCTTCGACAACGAGGACGACATCATCTACACTCAGGACTTCACTGTGCCGGGTAAGGAGGCGACGTCGCCCGCGACGTACAAAAGAAAGGTGTAAGCACCGCACATGAATAATTAAGGTGCAAGCATCACCTTGGTGACGGAGGTGTACGTGTCACCTTGGTGACGGAGGTGTACGTGTCACCTTGGCGACGGAGGTGTACGTGTCACCTTGGCGACGGAGGTGTACGTGTCACCTTGGCGACGGAGGTGTACGTGTCACCTTGGCGACGGAGGTGTACGTGTCACCTTGGTGACGGAGGTGTACGTGTCACCTTGGTGACGGAGGTGTAAGCATCACCTGGGGGACGGAGGTGTACGTGTCACCTTGGTGACGGAGGTGTAAGCATCACCTTGGTGATGGAGGTGTAAGCATCACCATGGTGACGGAGGTGTAAGCATCAGTGTGGTGATGGAGGGGCGCCCCCCCCTTTGCTGTGGGTGATGCTCCTGGTCTCCCGGTAACCGGGAGCGGTGACGGTTTGACGGTGGGAGGCAGCCGGATGCAGTCTCCCGTTGCGTGGGTTACCATCGCTAACGGCAACCCGACAGGCCGCGCGCGGTCCTCGCGTTCGGAGTCATTCCGCCAGATTTGCGACGCGCCGTCTGCGTCTCGCATTGGGGCCACCACCACGTGTGTGTGTGTGTGTGTGTGTGTGTGTGTGTACACGTGTGTGTTCTCACGGATCCAGTGAGTCATTCCTCTCATAATCGGTCTGCAGTCAGGCTTCTGACTGGGTCCTTTTGGCTTCTTTTGTTGTGGCAACAAAGGGGGGGAGAATGTAAAAAGGGTGATATCTGATGAGTCATATCTACCCAGCTGTGTCTTGTGTCAGCAGGGGAGCAGATCTATAGGTCCCTGCGGAAAGGTGGGCTCTAACCTTCCTGGGTTTTTAACGTCTCTGTTGAGTTTTTTCTGTATTGAAGGATCCTGTCGCGTTAGTGTAGGGCCTTATGTTGAGGCTTAATAGGGTTCCAATGCCATCTTCAGAGCACTGGGCCCCCTTTTCAGAATGGGCCCCATATGGAGTCCCTCCCAGGACAGCCCTTCCGCAGTGCACCCCAGGGGGTTACTCTGCTGCTACCGCCCACATTCAGCTCAGCGTATGCCGAAAAAACGAACATGCGCAGGAACAACCACGGTCCTGTGCGGTGGGGTCCTGTTCTACCCCTCTGTGACCTCACTGCGTTCCTCTTAGAGATCTGCATTCTGCACCTCTGCGATCGCGTTGTGCTCTTACTGGTGCTCTGTTCTCCACTGCTATGACAACACTGCGCTCTTACTAGTTCTCTGTCCCCGGACTTTGTGACATCACAATGCTCTTGCGCGCGTTGTTCTCGGTGTTCCGTTTTTTTTCCCACCGTACCTTCCGCGCTCTTATTGTGACGCACGACCCCGCCTCCCGAGCGTTCCGAACGCGGTCTCCTGCGCGGCCGCGGACACTCCGAAGCATTTCTAATCGCGGATCAGACACCGGGGCGTTTCTGCGTTGCCTCGACAACCGAGTGAGTCATCCTGCTGCGTGCAGCTGGGTGTGCGTCTCTCCTCCCTCCCTCCCTCCCTCCCTCTCTCCCTGGTTTTTCAGTCCTAAAGGGCACTGCAGAGGAACAGAGGCAGCCCTTTCTGCTGGTCGTCCTGGCGATCGAGCGAGGCTGCGCTCACCGATGCTCCTCTGTGATTGGCCATTTCAAATCAGGGAGGAAGATGGAGGATAAGGGCTGTGGCGTGTAGGGGGGGACACTCTGTTCCTCGCTGATGCCAGCGTGTTGAGCGCCTGTGATCTCGGGGCTCTGGATATGACCGCATCCCCGAGTCTCCCGCCCTGGAGCCGTTTTAAACGCCGTTTCTGGTGATCCGGGGTAGACAAACACATTCTGGAGTTTTGAGTTCAAGCTCATAATTGGCAGCGCCCTAATTAATAAAAATAAAAAAAGTAAAGAAAAAAAAATGTGTTCCTGAGTAGAGTAGATCGGATTCTGTAGGCTGTGATGAGGAATTAAAAGCGGTGCCTGCATCGCACGCCCCAAAACTGTCTGCTTTCAGCCCCCCTGGGGGTGCTGGGGGTAACTGGGACGGGTCAGAAGTCCTCTCGAGGGGCGAAGCTGCAGGGGATTCTGGGTTTTTTGTCTCACGGACCCCTCGAATGCTGTTCATTCTGCATCGCTGTAGCGTTTGCTCACTGACCACGACCTCGATCACATCTGATAGGTTGGAATTAGATTTTTTTATTTTTCTAAATATACTTCTTTTTGGCTGGACCGCAACAGTGGGGCGAGCCCTATAAACACGAATGTCTGAGACTGAGTGACTGACTGACTGACTGACTGACTGACTGAGTGATAAAGTTACACCGCGCATGTCTATGACGTCGGCCGGTTCGGTCCAGCCGTATACTAGGTTTTTTACTTATTGAGAGTGACTTACAAAGCTTGCACATTTCTGCACAGCGTTCGTTTTGTACAGATGGACTGAAGCGATTCGGGTTGGGGGACGACACGGTGGGGCGGTGGATGGCGCTGTTCTGGGTTCGAATCTCATCCGGGAATTTGTGTGTCCGCGTGGGTTTCCTCCGGGTTCCTCCGGGTTCCTCCCGCAGTCCAAACACATGCAGGTCAGGCTAATTGGAGACGCTAAATTGCCCGTAGGTATGAGTGAATGGTGTGTGCGCGCTGCGATAGGTTGGCGAAATGTCCAGAGTGTATCCCTGCCTCTTGCCCAATGCATGCTGGGATAGGCTCCAGCCCCCACAGCGACCCCGAGTTAGTGGGTTAGATAATGGATGGATGGAATTCAAGGACCAGGCTCAAGGTGGCCGTGGCAGTGCCCCACCTTGGATTTGAGCTTGCAATCTCTAAGTGAAAATGACTGCTGACTTTGAACCGGGTCAGAACTGGGTCAGAACCAGGTCAGAACCGGGTCAGAGCCAGCATGTGTTTGTGTGCCTCTGTGCTGCAGGGCAGGTGGAGGAGCAGAGGCCCCAGCCCGGCCCGAAACCCGTGTGCGCCAACGGCACCGACGCGGCGCCGCTCGGCAAAGCCAAAGCGGAGCGCCGGTCCAGCTCGTCCTCCAACCCGTCCCGCAAGGGAGCGTCCACCGCCAGCAAGATCCGCAAGTTCTCCGCCTGCAAGCAGCAGTGACCCCGCCCACACCAGCCAGGTGAGTGCAGGTCTGTCCGCGTGAGGGCAGTGATTAGGGGGCGTGTCTCAAAGTGTTGGGTTAAGAGCAGATGTTTCTGTGTAAGGGCAGTAGTGTTGGGTTAAGTGCAGATGTTTCCATGTAAAAGCAGTAGTGTTGGGTTAAGTGCAGATGTTTCCATGTAAAAGCAGTAGTGTTGGGTTAAGTGCAGATGTTTCCATATAAGGGCAGTAGTGTTGGGTTAAGAGCAAATGTTTCTGTGTAAGGGCAGTAGTGTTGGGTTGAGTGCGGATGTTTCTGTGTACGGGCAGTGGTGTTGGGTTGAGTGCGGATGTTTCTGTGTACGGGCAGTGGTGTTGGGTTGAGTGCGGATGTTTCTGTGTACGGGCAGTGGTGTTGGGTTGAGGGTTGCGGAGCTAATTACACACGGGGATGCTGAATGCTCTCGGTTACATAAGGCTGTACATGTAAGAAGGGTCACAGACCTGGGTGTGTGTGTGTGTGTGTGTGTGTGTGTGTGTTTGTTTGTGCGTGTGTGTGTTTGTGACTGGTGTTGTTGCACTTCTGTCTGTATGTCCGTTCGTCTGTCTCTCTCTCTCTCTCTCTCTGTCCGTCCGTCTGTCTATCTGTCTGTCCGGCTCACTCGTCTGAGCTCACAGTAGAGGGTAAAGCCTGCTGCAGCAGCTGGGCTTGGAATTGGATGCATGCTCTCCTCCTCTCTCTCCCCTTCTCTCTCACTCCCCCTCTCTCTGTGCCTCTCCCTCTTTTCCTCTTCCCTGTTCTCTTTCTCCCCTTCTCTCTCCTTTTCTCTCCTCTTCTTTCTCTCCCTCCCCCCTCTCTCCCTCTCCCCCTATCTCTGTCCCTCTCCCTCTCTTTCTCTCTCCCCTCCCTGTCCCCCCCTCCCTCCTGCCTGTTATAAAATGAGAGGGGGATTCTGGGACAGATGCTGAGGGAGAGGACGAGTGCAGGAGAAGCTGTGAAAGAGGAAGAGTGAGTCACAGCTTTTAATGGCATTCAACAGCCCTCTATGACTCACTCACACCTCCCACACAGTCTGAGGTGTGTGTGCATGCATATGTGTGTGTGTCTGTGTGTGTGCGTGCATGTGTGCGAGCACGTGTCTGTGTGTGTGTGTGTGTCTGTGTGTGTGTGTGTGCATGTGTGTGAGCGTGTGTCTGTGTGTGCGTGCGTGTGCGCATGCATGTGTGCGTGTCTGTGTGTGTGCGTGCATGTGTGCGAGCGCGTGTCTGTGTGTGTGTGTGTGTGTGTCTGTCTGTGTTTGTGTGTGTGTGTGTGCGCAGAACCTTTTCCTTCAGTCCTGTCTGTATGAGTCATTCCACAGGAGTGAGGATACAGAAGGGCTATAACACTCACAACCATGTAACACAACTCATGTATACACACACACACACACACACACACACACAGAGAAACAGATTGTGAAGGGTTAATAGGTCACTGCAGGCTGTGGGTTCAGTTCTCTGAGGTCAGACAGCAGATATTTCCTGTACTGCTCGCACTTCCCTGAGTTGGGCATCTTGATTGGCTGTTGGTGAAATCCACTCTCAGCATGCTCTACTGTGATTGGTGCACAATGTAGAAGTGTGTTACCAGCTGTCTTCTTTCAGCCAGTTAAAATTCTCTCTCTCTCTCTCTCTCTCTCTCTCTCTCTCTCAGGTTTGTCTTCATATTTCATCCTTTCTTCAGCCTGAAGAGAGAAGAGCAAAAATATTACTCTTCCTTTTCTTTTTTCTCCCCCCTCCCCCCCCCCCCCCCCCCCCCCCCCCAAAATCCATAATTTCAGACTGGTGAAAGTAGTTTGTGACTCCAGGAAGTGCCCTGCGGAGGACGTTATTTCTGCTGCTGCAAGGACTGAAATGGAGGAAGGATGGGGAGAAAGGAAGGATTAGGGAAAAGAAGAGATGATGAACTGTTCGCCCAACCGGAGGCCAGCGTTTAATTTTGCCTTTCTCTTCACCCCCGTCTCCCCTCTTCCCCAAAGTCATGTCCCGGGTTTCTGAAAACACCCTTTCCCCAGTGGAAGTGCGGGAGGACTGCTGTTTAGAACTTATTTTGGCAGCCATGTTGAATTTGGCATTTCTGCTATTTCTCTTCTTGGCTCTTTTCGAATTTCATTTCCCAGTTACTGGTAGCAGTTTCAAAATGACCCGTCAGGTTTTAAAAGAATGGAAATGTTAATGATGTCAGTGACGAAACTACTTGTGAGGATGATGTTGATGATGATGATGATTATTTTTTTATTATTATTATTATTATTATTATTATTATTTTAATTATTGAAACCTGTTTTAAAAGTGCATGCAGGGAGAGACGGGCAGATTTGGTGAAAGGGAATGTTCCAGGAAAAGGGGAGAAGGGGTCCTGTCTGCCCCGTTTGTGTTCATTCTGCGTTTTCTGTTAGGTTGTTGTTTTTTTTGCCATTAAATATTTTTTTAAATTATTATTTATATAAAACCACATCCCAACCAGACGTGCAGTGGTACTTCTCTTTAAAGCATGCATCTCCGAATGCCTGCAGTCTGCTGGCACAGGTTGCGCAGGGAACGCAAGTACGACTGTGCAGCTCAACCGGTGGACATCAGCAATACTGATCTGGGATCAGGTTTTTGCCTGTCTGTAATCCTAACCGTCCACATTATGAACTAAAGTGCAAAACTGATCCTAAATCAGGGCTTGTATTCGTAAAGCATCGGAGTAGGAGGGCTCATCTAGTAGCAAGTTCACCTGCCCATACCCTAACCTTAAACATTATGTGCTGAAAGGATCCTTGATCAGTGCTCCTGCTCTTCGAGATTCTTTATGAATACAAGTTTTGTGCTTTGCCAGCATGAGCCACACAAAAGGACCGCCATCTCCGTTCAAAGCCATAAAACGGTTAAATTTCAGTTAAGAGTTCAGTTAAGTGTTCAGTTAAATTTCAAACGAGCACCATTCAGATGAGGCGGCGACTCCGCCACTTTCCGGTTTAATAATATCGCCCAGTCTATCACGTTTGCAGAACCGGTACAGAATGAAAGCAATCACTAAGTAGACTGAGGTGAATTTGGATGAAAATGAGAGTCCGATCCGAGGTGAATAAAAACAGGTTAGTCGAGAGCAACAGTGGGGAAATAGTCCTTAGTGTAGAGGTGGTCCCTAACACTCAGTCTTATGGAAGAATGAAATCCCCTCTTCGTCGTCTTGCATTTTTAGGACCTAGAGAAGATTCTGTGGTGATTATGGAAGCGCTGTGGTTGGCGTGGGAAGCAGTAATGCACACTTGCTAGTGTCAGCCAGTGCTTCTCCCCTCAAATCGGGTTCACGGCAGGTTCGCGCGCAGCTCAGCAGATGAACTTGCAGGCACTCGATCGACCAGCAGGGGTCGCTGCGCGCGAGATGAGACCGCACTACTGGCAGCACTGCCAGCCACGGTCGGCAGGGTCTCATCTGGATTTCTGGATCAGTGCAGGCTATACTTAAAATTAAGTTTTGATTGCGTATGTTTCAGGTGTGACAGGGTTGTTTAGACCGGACCCCAGGTGTCAGGAGTAATGGGTTCTAACTCTCTATCAGCATCTCAACAAATTAGAACTGAATGCCGCCCAGGTGGATTCCAGGCCTTCATCAAACGCGTATTTTACTTTTTTTTTTTTATGAGCACACGTTGCTAACCACTATGTGCAATCGTATGAGAGAAGAAAAAAAAGAAGTTCTGAATATTGGCGAAAATTTTGTTTTACGATTTAGAACGGTTCAGTTCTAAATGCAGAAGCATAGCCTTCTTCATTTTCCGGCGTAGTAGTGCTATGCGGGAAATTCACTGGTGTCTGAAGAGTTAAAGTAGCCTATTTAACATAATTCTTTGACCCAGATCTGGAGGACCTGTTGTTTGTGCAGCAGTGTTTTCATGGGGAGCGCTATTAAACTAGCACAGAGACGCGAATAACACCGCGATGGTTATTTTTGCTGCCGTGTTCTGGGGGGGGGTCGTGAAATCCGAAAACTCCGTTTTTTTCCGCCCCCTCTTGAGTCTCCATATTGATTCTGAGTCATACTCGCCGTTACCGTGATGTTTCTTCCGTCAGTTGCCCGCTGTTCGGGCCCGACATTTTCAACGAGGAGTTTTTCGGCTCGCAGCTGGAGCAGAACATTGATGGATTGAAGATCATGGCAGAGGAGGGTCAGAGGTCATGTGACAGACTTGTCCTGCTAAGACTGGAACGGGCCGGACCGGTATTCCATCTGTACACAATGCAACATTATATAGGGGAAGTCTAATATTCTAGGCTACTTTGAATGGGATTTTGAATGGGACTTAATGAATCAACGTAATTAATTTGTTGCCATTGACACGTTCTCGCGCCCTATCCGCACGCTAACTGACTGGCTGGATAGTGGACAACGAGACAGTACGTGGGCATTGAACTAGAACCGCTATTTGAATATTCCTGTAAAAACAAATATATCAGGATTCGTTAGGGCTGGACGCGTGTCCTGAAACCGTAATCGCATTTCAATCTGTGGACATCGTTCTCCATTTACCTTTATTTTTTACCATTACATGGGTATGTTGTCATTTGTCACAAGTATGTCCTTTCCTCTACCCCTTTGTACTTGCTCACAAAAAAAACACACACACACACACACACACACACACACCTCCATGTTACGGCAAAGAACAACTTAAACTTTTCAGACAGAGCCTCACTTCTGAACTCTTTATTTCCCGACTGAAAAAAATAAATACATACAATGATTGGTCCCTCAGTAAATATGGGTCATAAAAGTTATTTTTTACCCCCTGTTTTCCCCAGTTACAGTCAAGAATACAGAAATATAGTTTTTATTTTTATTTTTTTTAAATAAAAAAATCAACAAAGAAAAATTTCATAAGATCACTCCTTACTCCTAGGGGGGGGGAAGAACTGGAAGAAAAAAAAGTAAAAGCCCTAAAATATAACCACTAAATGTGCGTATCAACGCTTCACTTCAAAAAGTAAAAGAGCATGACAACAGGTACTCACTGTACCTAATGGTGTGCAATGTTACACATCTCTTAGGAGATATGGAACAACTAAAACATTTAGTTTTCACGTTTGCACATGCAAAACTAAACACTATAAAGTGTATTGATGCTTTGGACAAGCTACTTTTTAATTATACAATGACAGGTGTGTTCACAGGTCCTCTAACACTTAAGGATTTACCTAAGTATACCACCAAAATGATCACATTTGTTTTTATACAAAATAGCTGATTCCTGTAGATCTGGAACAGACAAGTACATTTGGCAGAAGAAGAAGAAAAAAAACAATTTAAAAAACACGTGACGGCATTTTTACCTATTTACACCATAAAAATCTTAAGCAGGCTAGTCTTGCCTCTGAAACAGATGATTACTCTGCTTTTATATTAATCAAAATTAATTTTTACACATTCTTTTTTTTTTGTTTAAATATGCTCGATTGCAGATTGGGTAGCATGTTGTATGGTTCCAAAGCATATGTGTGTAATGCTTCTCTATTGCTAAGATGCACCTACATTCTCATTGATTCTAGATTCTATAATTCTAGATTCTATTGGGTCTGAAAGGCGTGGGTGTGGATGCGATCAGCCTAGCAGGGATTGGTTCTGCGTGTGGTATGGCAGTCAGTCAGCCAATGAACCGGCAGACTCATGGTGATCGACAGATGACTGCCCAATCGGGGCTCAATCAGAGATGGATGTCCCCGCCTTCATCAAAAAAAAAAAGATGTGTCATGGAGCCTCCAGTCCACTTGGGGGCAGTAGCACCTCCTCCCAGCTCCTTTGCTACTTCTGACATTCCAAATGTAGCTGGAGTGCAGCGAGTGTGCCAAGAGCTGATCGAAGTACGAAGAACCCCGAGATGCGTCCCTGTACACGGGACACGGGGACAAGTAATGAAAAGGCTCCAGGTGGGAGTTTTTGGCGGCAGGTCTATAGGCCTCGGGCGAGGCCTGCCTGCTCTGTGCTTTTCTGACCTTGTGCTTAGGACAACGTGCTGTAATGTCGCACTAGCGACGACCTTGGGGGTTGAGGGAAAAAAAAAAAAAAAATGTCAGACAGCCCAGAGTCTTCGGAAGTTCCAAGAGCCTCCTGGAAGAACACCTGAACTCCTGGAAACCTCGCTGTGAAATGATCTGCCGTCGTGGAACACCTGTTCTGGTGACATCTCCTGGAAATTCGAGCGTATCCCCGCTCCACCCAACCCCATATGTACATATGGAAAAAGTCAGACAGCTAGCTGTTCGCTGTGTTACATTAACCAGGAGACTTAACTGAATAGGTTGACAGCCATGGTTGGAGCTCTTGGTTTTGCAGTTGTGCTGCAAACTTCGAGCTGTTGAGCTGTAAACTTCCCCTGCAGAAAAGTTGGAAACCTCAGCAGTGGGTGGGGCGGAAGGTCATAGGTCACGCCTCCACAGCAGCAGCCGGGAGGACATGTTGGATAGCACCTGGTTTCACAGTGGAGATTACACATCGACCGCGTCAGCCACCATCTCCAACAACAGAAAGGGATTCATGGAGCTCCAGAAGGTGGTTCTCTGGAAAAACCTGTGAATGTTATTTAAATGTGTGTGTGTTTGTGTGTGTGTGTGTGTGTGTGTGTGATCCCCTCAGGAAAAAGTACTTGGTTGGCCATGGCAAATCAACAAATGAAGTGAAAAGCTTTCTGTTGAAGGTGTCTGATGGCGGATGCTTAGCCTGTTCAAGCGAACAGTCACTGAGATCCTGTTCTTCAGGGACATCCCCCCCCCCATCCTTTTTTTTGGTGTCCTCTGACAGGACGGTGCCACTGAGATACACATGGATACATATTTTTTTGGACTAATATCCAGCTGGTCCTCTGGGCTTTTTTCGGGGTGCACCCGGACGCCCTCTGAGTACATTTACCTGCTACCCCTGTTCCCCTGGTGCATTGGGCGGGGTGGGGGGTGGGGGGGTCGGTCACCATGGCGTTACACGGGGCTGTGGTCGGGGGAGGTGTGGGTGAATTTGACCACGCGCTCGGCGCCCCCTGCAGGCCGGCGGAGGCCGGTGTAGAGGCGGTCCTCCAGGCCGCGGGCCAGCTTGTCCGCCAGCTCGTCGGTGACGGTCTGGGGGCCGTGGCCCGTCCTGGGCGCCGGGGGGGGCTCGGCGGGCGGAGGGGAGGCGGAGTCCCCTTCTTTGACCGTGCGGTTGCTGCTGCTGCTGCTGCTGCTGCTGCCGCTGGGGCTGACCTTGCTGCGGTCCTCCTCTGCCTCTGCCCTGTGAGCCTCGGCAGGGGGCGTGTCCACAGCGCCAGCTCCGCCCTCTCTAGACTCCGCCCTGATTGCGTCAGCAGTGCTGGCCCCATCCTGGCAGCTCTCCACCCCGGTCATGTCAGACTCCTTGACCTTGGCCCCGCCCCCAATGGCCCCACTCTCAATGGTCCCTACCCGTGCTTCATCTTTGCTGGACTCCACCCCAAGCATGGCACCACTGGCTTCAGCTGACTTCGCTCTGGCCCCACCCGCAATGGCTCCGCCCCTCGCAGGCTCCGCCCTGGCCCCGCCCTCCGCAGACTTCGCCCTGGCCCCGCCCTCCGCAGACTCCGCCCTGGCCCCGCCCCCCGCAGACTCCGCCCTGGCCCCGCCCCCCGCAGGCTCCGCCCTCTGCGCCTCGGCCTCGCTGGCCTCCTCGTCGGCGGCGCTGACGATGCGCGGCAGGGTGCCGTGGTAACGGGTGTCCAGCGGGAAGTTGGCGCTGTCGCCGCGGCGCATGGGCGGTCCGCGCTGGGCGAAGGCCACGCCCACGCCGGGGTCGCTGTGCTGCTTGGCACGCTGCCACTGCTTGCGCAGGTGCACGCGGGAGGCCCGGTGCCGCGGCCGCGCCGGCGACTCCTGCTGGTCGAAGCGGGGGTCATGCCGCAGGAACTCGTTGAAGAGGGCGTCGGTCTTCTCGTCGATGCTGTAGTCCCGCCGGGTCTGGGGGCGGGGCCGGGCCTCCTTGGCGGCGGCGGCGGCGGCGATGGCGGCGGCCGCGGCGGGGAAGGCCTGCCCGTACGGGGTCCAGCCTGCAGCACTCCTGTCCTCATCTTCCTCCTTCTCCTCCCCCTCCTCCTCCTCCTCCTCCCCCTTTCCCGCCACGGCGGCCTGGTCCTCCAGGTCCTCCTGGAACAGCCGGGCCTCCGGGCTCTCGCACACGCTGCCCTTACGCCCCCTGCTGGTGAAGAAGTGCCGCTTCTCCGAGGCGGTCTTCCCCCGGGCCCCGCCCCCGGCCCCGCCCCCGCGGGTCCCGAACAGCCGCAGCTCCTCGGGGGCGCGGAGCGGCGCCTCGATGGAGGCGTAGCCGCTGTCCATCTGCAGCAGCTTCCTGTTCCCCGAGTCCCCGTCCCCGCCCCTCTCCAGCTCCGCCCCCTCGTCCTCCGGCTCGCCCTCGTCCCCGATGTCCTGGGACGGGCAGCTGGACAGCCCCGCCCGGGAGGCCCCGCCCCCCAGCGAGCACACGCTGTCGCCGTCGCTGCGCACCGAGTCGCGGTCGTTGTTGCTGCTCTGGTCGGAGGAGGCGTAGCGCTCCAGCGACGCGCGCAGCGTCCAGATGTCCCGGTACAGGGCCTGGTGCTCCGCGCTGTCCTGCCGAAACACCGCCCCCAGCCCCGCCCCGAGCTCCTCCTCCTCATCCTCCTCTTGCGGTTTGGGGAGCGGAGGGCTGGGAGCACCTGCCCCATCCACAGAGCTGGACTCCACTGCTGCTTCTGGCTCTAACCTGCACAGCCACATACAAAACACACGATTATTATTATTATTATTATTATTATTATTATTATTATTATTATTATTATTATTATTACTATTACTGCCGTACGAGCGTAAACCAGTTCACTATTCAGGCTGTGACTAATACTTTCTAACCAATCACAGAAACAGAGTGTGGGTCTAAGGTGACGAGCAGCAATTCACACATATACCAGGACATACGGAGGAAGAGGAAGAGGTTAGACGGGAGAGGAGGACATCGTAAATGAGTAGTCCTTCTTAAAACCTGCCCAGTGTCTAGGCTGGAACACCCCCATGTGATATCTGCACACAGGGGGTATGAAGGTACGGAGGGTGGCTTTGGGGGTACCTGCTGGAGGGGGGTGGGGGGGACGTAGGGGGCAGAGACGGCAGGCTGGCGCAGTACGCCTCATCACAAGGGCTGGTGATGGACAGCTCCACCTGCTCAGGCTCCTCCCCTTCCTGCTGCTGGGTGCTCTCACTGGCCGCCCTCTGCCTCTGGAACTGTTGCCTCTTAGGGGACCCTGGGTAATCAGACACATGCATTACACACCATTTCACATGCATATACACATCGACATACACACCATTACACACACAGGCACCATTACACACACAAGCACCATTACACATCCACATACACACCATTACATACACTTACCATTACACATGTACATACACACAATTGCACACACAGGCACCATTTCACAGGCACCATTTTCTCTGTCTCTCACACACACACACACACACACACATACCATTACACACAAAGACACACACACATGCACACACACACACACACACGGGGAGCGCTCTGCAGCTGAGCCGAGACAGTGAGACTGCAGATGAGTGAGTCACCGCTTAATTGGTGACTCACATCGATAAAGCCGCTAAGAAACGCGGCGAGGTTTGAGATGTGCGAGATCGCGTCCTGTCGGTAGTCAGCCCCCCCACCTCCCCGTAATCAGAGACGCGACGCGCCATAAGTCCCTCGTTAGGAGGAAGCGTGGGGGGGGAAGCGAACCGGCTCACCTCCGCCTGACAGGCTGTCATGTGACCCGTGATGTCACTGAACCTGGAGGGGTGACGCTGCCGTTCATTTTCACACCACCGCTCGGCCCACCTCAAATCTGGAGATTGTGAACGGAATAATTCTGTGGGCAGAGCTCTCCCTCTCTCTCTGTGAGGCACACCGTGTGTGGGGGTAGTGCTTACTTTTTGGTGAGCGGTGTGTTCTTTGAGGGGGTAGTGCTCACTTTTTGGTGAGCGGTGTGTTCTTTGAGGGGGTAGTGCTCACTTTTTGGTGAGCGGTGTGGCCACTGGCTCTCCTGTAGTACAGTGAGGCCTGTAGAGTGTGAAATAGCCACTGGCTCTCCTGTAGTACAGTGAGGCATGTAGGGCGTGAAATAGCCACTGGCTCTCCTGTAGTACTGTGAGGCCTGTAGGGTGTGAAATAGCCACTGGCTCTCCTGTAGTACTGTGAGGCCTGTAGGGGCTCTACAGGGTGTGGGTGGCACAGTGATGAGCATTTAAAAGTTTTTTATGATTGTAAGGGTAAGTCCTTGTTGCTCACACCTCTGGTATCCAGACTGGACGCCCTCTGGCTGCTGTCGAACTTCCACTTCTTGATTTTGAAGCACGGGCTGGGCCCCTCCAGGCTGGAGTGTCGGCGCAGTTTGGTGAAGAACTGCAGGACGCTACCCTGGCTGTTGGGCGCGGTCAGCCCCGCCTCCGACGTCCCATCACCGCCCAATCCAGAGGTGCCGCCGTTCCACGTCCTGTGCCCCATCACCTCAATCTGAGCACAGGACGGGGAACAACAGACACAGGGGTATTGTAAGGAATGAACAGAACTGTGTCGTCACACACCAAATAAGGAAAACGTGGAATGTTCTAAGAAGGCTGATTATGACATCATAGTGCAAAAGAAAGAAAGACCAATCCACCAATCACAGAGTTTGTTGATAAGTGACAACCAAGAGAGCAACGGCATAAATGGTGGAAATTTTGCAGCTGTATTTCCTTAATTACTCTGTACAGGACGGGGTGTGACTCACGGTGCAGGAGCGGGGGGGTCCCAGAGTGGGGGGGTTCACCACGGAGTTGAGCGTGTCCCCGGGGAGGGCAGAACTGGGGCTCAGCCCGGCCAGGGCTGTTTGGGGCAGCGACGAGCACGCGGAGGGCTGGAGGGGAGCACAGCACAGACACCCCAAAAATTCACCCACTCAGCCACCTGTGCGGATAACATACTCCTCCTCACTCATCTTCGTCCTCGCCGTTACGCGCTCTCCTGTAATTCCGCAGCTTCCGGACGTGCAGCCGGCCAGTTCTGTGGTCACCATGGCAGCACCACTCCAGGTCTTTTCCTCCAGACACTAACCCTGCGGTGCATCGAAAGCGCTGCGGATGCAAGTCTTAAACCTCAGACCAACCGGAGCCGTCGCCAAGGCTACGGAGGCTGGTTACCTGGAAGATGGAGAGCCTGTGTTTGGGGGCGGAGTCCACGGCCGCGTTGTACTCCTGGATGGTGAGGATCCTGACCGCGGGGGCGGGCAGGTGGAGGTGGGTCAGCCGCGCGTTCTTCAGGTGGTGGAAGTCCCCCTCCGTCAGCGTGTACCTGGAGTGGGCGTCGGCCAGAGGGGGAAGGGGGTTTTAGCTGCGCTGTCAGGTGAGCGTCAGGGTCGAGGGCCGTCCCACTTCACCTCAGCCCAAATTCAGGACGTGAACCGAAAATTAATTAAATCAACTGAGAAGAAGGGCCCACAATGTTCAAATGAGGATTTTAAAAAATTAATTAGTTGATTAATCATTTGCGAGTACTGAAACGCATAATTAATTAATGGCTCGGTTGACATTAATTCATTAGTTAACTGAAAGGCCCTCGTTAGAACACCGCGAGCGTTTTTGTCAGCGAGCCGAGCGCTAGCGGCGTCGACCGCGCGGCGCGGAACGGGCGGGACGGCGGCGCCTGACCTTCGACCCCTCTCCTGGGCCCTCCTGCCGTGGTCCAGCAGCGCCGACTCGTTGAAGGAGACGCGGCGGCCCGTGGAGCCGGTGGACAGGAAGCGCTCCGTCTCCGCGCCGCGGTCGCTGCCGGCCGACAGGCGGTCCGCCTCCTCCACCTGGATGGTGATCTCTGTGGGGCGAGGTCGTCCGTTACGCACCCGACAGACGCCTGGGCTGCACGGGGTGCTTAAAATCCCCACTAGCACCCCTCTGAGCCCGGGACCCCCATCCTGCTCCCAGAGGGCCGCTGGTTTGCTTCCACATTAAAATCAGAAACCGACCAGTTTCGACCAAATAGGCCAGCTGAGTGAGGTTAATTGACCGTGCAGTCGACAGATTTAATTGGTCAATTAGCAGTGTGACGATGAAAAACCAGCAGATCACGCTGCTCTCTGGAACCAGGACTGGGGAAGTTAAACAGAACCCACAGAATGTGTTTGATATAAAACACCTGTCAACTCTCTGACTTGTACAGAGAGCCAATCAAAAGAGATGACACTGAGTCACATGATGTGAGTCACAGCACGTAGTGGCTCCTCCCACTGAGTCACATGATGTGAGTGACAGCACACGGTGGCTCCTCCCACTCTGGGGGTTCTGGAAGCCTCTCTCTCCCCTCAGCAGCCAGCCAGGTGAGGGAGCGGGTGCTGTTACCTGGCACAGGCTGGGACTCCTCCAGGTACGTGGTGTTGGTCTTCTCCGGGTCATTGCTGGCCCTGCACAGTGGAGACCAGCGTTAAGCTGACAGCCCTTCAACACTATGTTCAGCATTTCATCTACGTTAAATATTTACCACATTAGCGAACAATAATTTCAGGTATATTCAACCGCTTGTATATCAACAACATGATGAAGAAAATAGCATTTTGTGCTCGTCTTGCGATATAAATCCAGTCTGAATACAATAAATAACACGAGACACTGAGGGGAAATCAGATTGCCCTTTTAAACACGGGGAATCTCCCACAGAGGTTGCCAGACAGAGCGGAAACCCCCTCCCTCCCCCCTCCTCCCCTCCCCTTCCTTCCCCCCCCCAGTCAAACCCCCCCCCCCCCCTTTCGGGAGGACTGGTGCATGCGTTAAAGTGTGTATTTAGGCCTGGCACCCCCCTGTTTGATGGGGTTAATAGCGGCTCCCTGACGGATCGGATCCCCGCGCAGCTGCGGCCGCTGCTAACCGGTGACGTGAGGCGTGACGGCCTGGCGCCTCCGCAGGAAGTGACACGCTGAGGACGAACCCGCCTGAGATGAGGCTCTCCCCAGTAGTGCCAATTAGCAAGTCCAGGCGATCGTAAAAACAAAAAAAATATATACTGGGGAGGACTTTTAATTTTCCGAGCGTGCTGTATTTTCCACCTTCGGCTAATTGGCTCGGCAGGCCAGGTGAACCGGGCTCACCTGGAGTAGCGGCGGTTGCCCTGGTAACAGTGGCGGCAGAAGACGAGCAGGACGGACAGCAGGACCAGCGTGAGCGCGGCGAACACGCAGAGCAGCACCAGCAGGGTGACGTAGGCGTCCCCCTGGGAGCCCCCGGGGCCTCGCGGGACGTCCTGGGGAGGGAACGGGGGAGCGTTACCGCCGTCCGACTCGGGGGGGGGGGGGGGGGGGGGGGCCTTCCCTGGGGAGGGCCGCTGTGGTGTTGATTTGCGAAACGCTGGCGGGGGGGGGGGGGGACGGGGGACGGCTAGCACCAATGGTAGAGCAATAAGTGCTTGTTTACTGGGACACTCGTCTAGATACCGTGCATTCACATGCTGTACATCCATCCATCCATCCATCCATCCATTCTTTATCTGACCTGTTCATTCCTAGTCAGGAACTAATTATTTAGTTTCCCCCCCCCCTTTCGCCTCAGCTGGGGGTTCTTTCGGGGTCTTGTGTTCCCTCTCTGAAGAGCATCTGCTGTGAAATGTTGTGCGACAGCCTGCTTGCAAATAAAAATGTAAAAAATAATTTAAAGATCTCAAGGAGCTCCCCAGAGCAGCCCACACGGGATCACAGTGTCCCGCAGAATTATCCTTACTTTCCCCACAATCCTTAATGCTCCAACACAAAATGGCCACCGTGCACCACCAAGGTGGGGGCTACAAATGGATGCTGGGTGGTTGAGCCCCCCCCCCCACCTCACCCCTACTATAATGCGCTTTCGGATCCTGTAAATAAAATCATTACTCAAGTACAATCCACTCTGCGTCTTCTCATTAATAATAATACTAATAATAATACTAATAGTAATAATAATCATTTTCACAATAATATTGTAGACTTGTAACATTTTATTTTCTGTTTCATTTTTGTTTTATAAATTTTTACTATTCAGTGTGGGCTCCAAACTCCTTCTGCCCTTCACTCTGACAAAGGAGACCAGGACCATTATTAAATCCCAACTTCAATTTCCGTACGTCAGGTGAACAGAAGAATCAGCTCTCCGTGGTCTAAAATTAGAAGCAGATGATAAGGGGGGGGGGGGGGGGGGCTGGGTGTGCCAGATGTTACCAGTCCACCCCATCCCCCTTCTTGACAACTGCTCTTACACCCCCTGTGGGGGGGGGGGAACAGCAGACAAATAACCAAATTAGAGAGCTCACTGTTAACCCAACCAGTCAACCCAGGCTGCAGAGGCCACTTTACAAATCACACCAGTTCCGCTGACACCCCCCACCCTCCCAAAAAAAAAAAAAAAAGGATACAGATAAGGATAATCAAATTACCTTTTATTGCCAAAGACTAGAAAATCGTAAATAAATCACCGCAATTAAATCAATTAAGACTCGCTATTGTAAAGACGCCGGATTCACAGAATGTAAATTACGTTATAGCCGAAACATGCCATGCACGGGTGTCCCAGGTGAACAGGTCTGTTCTTTCGTCACCTGGCTTACCAGCCGAACGCGGTGTCTGAGGAGAACCCTGGGGGAGTTTTTTTTTAGGGGGGGGAGGGGTGCAGGTGTGCCAGGTGAAGTGTGGCTCAGCTCTCGGGAGAGGCCATAGGGATGGGGGGAGGGTGGGTGGGGGTGGGGGTGGGTGCAGGTGTGCCAGGTGAAGTGTGGGGAGAGGCCATAGGGATGGGGGGAGGGTGGGGGGAAGGAGCTCACCTGCGCGACACAAAGACAGAGGAAGCACAGGAGGCACAGCCCAGGGCTGCTTTTGGACATGTAGTGTCAAACAGAAAATATATATTTATAATTCTTGAATATATTTATATATATATATTGAGTTTCATTTTGAACAAAGTTGGCCTCTGATATTTCTCTATTTTCGGTGTGGAAAGGCCAAGGATTTACTCCTAGACTTCACCTTTGTGTTTTTGTTTGTCCTGTATTAACCCTTCAGTGCGTTTGTTGTTAAAGTGTCTGTTGCATCTCTCACTGTTTTAAGAGAGTGCAAGGTGCACACACAGTCGGCACATCCTCTGACCAATGACATGGCAGAAATTAATCACATGACGGGTCCGTTTGTCTGCATTTTAGCTGAACTATCAGCTTGGAAATTTGATTAGGCCGCCGTCGACCACGACGAAAGCAGGGTGCCAGGGCAAGTCTCTCCTCTCCCCATCGGAGAGTCTCCAAGTGGGGGACGTCCCAAAAGGACCCCCCCCCCCCCCCAGTCCACCCAGCCACCCCCCGCCACCACCACCGCCGCTACCCCTCCCCAACACAAATAATTCACGCCTCTGCAGCTGGTGAGCTTCCCAGACAGCCAGAGCCAGCTGCTCCTGTGTGCTACAGTGCAAATGCTCCAATTAATGTGTGCAAGATGGCAGAACCGTACACTGTCCGTGTGTGTGTGTGTGTGCGTGTGTGTGTGTGTGTGTGAGTGTGTGTGTGTGTGTGTGTGTGTGTGAGTGTGTGTGTGTGTGTGTGAGTGTGTGTGTGTGTGTGCGTGTGTGAGTGTGTGCGTGTGTGAGTGCACGTTCTCAATAAGTGGCATTAGATAAGCTTGTATTGCCCTGGTAGTGTTGTGGGTGTTTTTGAAAAGATGGTTATTTTGTGACGCTGATTTAACTCGCTAAATTTGTTTCTTTCATTTCCTCAGGTACTAAGAAAAAGGTCTGACTCTGCTGCCTTTCAGGGGACTCGAGGAGTCAGTTGGTGGAACGCAATGTTTACAAAAACAACAACAACAACAACAACAAAAAACAATTCACTTCATAAAAACGAAGAAGATGGCAGCTGCACTTACGGTGGCATTTTTGGTGAGGTTTTTCAGAACTGGCGACTCATTGCTCATGGTCCAGGCAAGCGTGACCGTCTCACTGCGAACACGAGGGCGGAAGTTAGGGAACCTGCTACACAACCTTCCCCACTTCCCCACACACATGCACAGGCACACACATACACCCAACCACACACATGTACACACTAACATAATGATCCCTCCCCCTCCACACACACACACACACACATTAGTACATACATACACACACAACCACCACACACACTAGTACATGCATACACACACACACACACACACTAGTACATGCATACACACTCAACCACCACACACACACACACACACACACTAGTACACGCATACACACACACACACACACACACACACACACACTGGTACATGCATACACACTCAACCACCACACACACACACACACACTAGTACATGCATACACACACACACACACACACACTAGTACATGCATACACACACACACACACACACACACACACTGGTACATGCATACACACTCAACCACCACACACACACACACACTAGTACATGCATACACACACACACACACACACACACAGTCATGATCTAACACCACGTGTCCGCACTCCTTTGAACCCACAGATAATTTTTCATCGCCGTCTGAATGAGAGAAACCCCCTTTAACCCCTCATGTAATTAATCTCAAAGCACAAGCCACTAATCACTTCCTTCTAATTAAAAACGAAGAAAAAGTAATGAAACTTTGTTGGCAATCCCGAATGTGGTTCCTGGGGGCTTCCTCTGTTGTGCTACGTCATGAACGAGTCCTCAGCTTCTTATCTTTGGTCTTGTCTTTTTGGTTTTTACGTGCAATTCGCCCTACCTTAAAAACTACGCCTTACAGCATGCTCATCATACTGCCATATCATCAGACCCACGCGCTTAACGACTCGCGCGCTGTTCCCTGATTAATACGCAGCGTTCTAGTGTGATGAGCAAGATCTTAGCCCGCGTGCTTTTCTGACTGCGGTGACCTCTTTGCGTTTGATCGTATTAAATCGTGGTAATCTGCCTCACATACATACTACACAATATGGCAGTATAATCTCCGAGCAATGCAATTTGGGTATGTTTTGCATGTGGCTGCGTTAATGTGTATGTGTACGTGCGTGTTTCCACATGTGCATGACAATGTATGGTTGTGTGTTTAAAAAAAAACTAAAACATGATTACATGTTCCTATTTTACTCTATTTTTGAGGTCTATGTCGTTCCCATCTTTGTGTTGTGGAGCCAGATAAATCATGACTCGGCAGAATAACAACCTTTTTCTGATATGAGCGTAGTGACAGCGTTGGTTTTTCTCTGTTGCTCATTTTTGTTCTTGACATGAAAGGTTTTTTAAAAAAAACTATAGCCGCATATTTATGATGTGGTAGGTGGATTTCATTTAGCAAGGTAGCCTTTCTTTCCGAAATACACGTCAATCCCACTGTCTGCGTCATCACATGAAGGATTGATTTGCTCGGAGCTATATGGAGTAGTCGGTATAGCAGCTAAAACTATTTACAATGCCGGTCAGTAGCCTGCACGCATTCATTCCCCTTTTGATTTAAAATAACACCGGATAACATGTGCATGTGGAGTCATTACAGTCGTCACAAAGAGCCTCTTTGGATCAGGTATTGTGCTTACGCACAAAGGCGGTAGTTCCAGAAGGACGGCTCGCGGCGCAGATCAGTGCTCATTCGTGAGGGAAATTTTCAGCTGAAGCACGTTCGGGGATATTTTTAAGACTTGACGCGCTGGGGGAGGCCAAGATTAAAGCGTGACTTGAAAATCAAAAACTCAGAATTGCAGAATCTAGAAGCAGGTCTTAGATACCCAGTCGTGCGCAAGAGCAGGTTGCGCCTCTGAAATTTGTTTTCGAAGGTTAAACAGAGTCATTCTTTGAAATGAATTCAATTTATTTTGGCCAATAACGATGTTTCGGATAATGACGTGCAAGAAATAAACGATTCGTTATGGCCAAGGTGTGGTTACTTGATAAATGCCTTTATATGTTATTCCGTTATAAATATGTAAAGACTACCCACGCTACAGAGCTGGCAAATAGATAGCAATGTAGATTAAGTGATCTGTGCACTGTTCGGGGTGCCCCCATCCACCCCAATACCAACCCCCCTCATCCCCCATCTCCCAAAATAAATAAATAAATAAACATCCGCGCACACTGTTGAATGACACATAGAACAAAACTATAACAAGTCCAAGAGCACTTTTCTTATTTTATTAGATCACACATTTCTTAAAGACTAAAATATTGCCATAGCCCTTAAGCTACATGGAACGGAGATTAGTGATAGCTATGAAAACGTTTTAATACACCACAAATAAGTCACTTTTATGGCATCACTGATAATAAGAACCTTTTTTTTTTCTTATACAGCCATCGGCACATTCATTATTTTAATTTTAAGACCTCCACAGTTGTATTGAACCCCCGGATGTCGTTACATTCGGATGAATGAAAGTGGAATTGATAACTACGGAAGCTCGCCGGTTCTTGTTCATGTGCCCGCTTACGTCTGCTGCCTCGTCTCCAGTCTTTCCCTCAGATATAGGCTAAAGGTGTTCATGTATGTTCCGTTACAATGGTTTTACGCAGTGGTAAGAGACGTCCGTAGAGAGTAGCCTATTTATTAATATGTAACCGGGCCACTTCCGTCAAACCTGATAGCAGCTTCCCGTATTCACCGATAACTACTGAAAGCTATTTCTTGAGTTGTTTTGATCTCAGCCGACGAGAACGTTTTTTTTCCCCTCATATTTTGTTTTATCAACTTTTATCAAAATTGTTAGCTGGCGGTTCCTCGCGCTGTATTAAGGTTACAGGGATGCTGTCCAACAGGAAAGCACAGATCGTCGTGTCGTGCGAAAAGATGTGTAGCCTACACTTTCTACATA
The DNA here is from genome assembly GCF_013347855.1 of Anguilla anguilla. NCBI lineage: Eukaryota > Metazoa > Chordata > Actinopteri > Anguilliformes > Anguillidae > Anguilla > Anguilla anguilla. The sequence goes on from NC_049206.1 coordinate 3,555,317, forward strand.
TAAAAGGAAAAACTGGAGCATTTGGGGTATTATCATCTGGGATAATGTAGTCGTCTCCCTTTTAAGTTTGTTTTATCCTTGGGTTTTGGAGAAACGGTGCTGTGTATGCTTGTTGTCTATTTCAGAATTAGATTTTTTTAAAGCCGAAACGCTGCAGCGCTTTTGTCAGCATCTTTTCGTTCCGATCCAGCGTTAAGAGAATGAGAAAGACGTGGTGTATTCCAGCCCGTTATGATGAATAATGTCAGCTAATTAAAAATAATAATCGTGCTGCATATCTACACACCAAGGCGCAGGAGAAGACCAAGATATCGCCCGTGGGGTTACCGGATACTAGCTGGAGCCAGATTCATCTGTCAAACTTTGATACCTACTCGCGTTTTTTTTACATCTTCCCACCACTTCGCTATTTAAATGTCAAAATACTGTCATAGTCCATAACATCGTCACATTTTTAGGACAACTACCTACAATTAATATATGTATATATCTTAAATGCTGATATACTTTCCCGTTTTCACCTTTCACTGAACATGCGTTTGTGAAAAAGGGAAGACACAAACGTACAATTCTTAGGCTCAGTTTCATAAGTCTAAAACAACACCATACGCAACACAGTAATTATATTATGCTATGGAAATCAAATGTTGTGTAGGTCAGACGTGTATCGTTTAGCGGTATGAACGGTTAGTGCTCACCTTATTGTAATTCATGTGGTCCATCCAGGGCGATCTAGTCAGAAACCAATGGTACCAGCCTTCTGCAAACACCTTAATTTTGATTTAAATGCTAAAAGTATTTATGAATGAAACCCTATGCCTTAAGACACACCCACAGTCCAGTCTGGGAAGCACCACGTGACCCGAGAAGCGACGTTGAGCGTAGTGACTAGAAATGGGAGATTCTCGCATGCGGTGTCTGTGACTGCTACGAGCAGTTAGTTCATATTTCTGTACAGTCATTCAGAATGGATTGTTATTCCATTGTGGACATCAATGTAAGCGAAAAACACACAAAGTATGTGTCAGGAGCTCTTGACACATATGGCACTGCATGTAATCTCAGATTTTGTGTTAGTGTGTTCATACATTGAACACACTAACATATCATACATTTTTTATCTGTCATTCCCGATGTCAAATTACATTTAAGAACCGCGTTTGTGTGTGCACGCGTGCGTGTGTGCCAGCGCGTGTCCAAACGAATGCACACAGGCGAAGCAAGCACGGTTTACAGTTAATGGGTAACTAATTCTCTGCTTTCACGCGTAAGGCAAGGTTTTTTTTTATTTTAAATGCATGTGTGCAAGATATTATGTAAGCTTCCTTCTCAAGTCCTTGTGAGCAGCACTAGGCAGCGACTGTGCGCGACGGTTCGTCCGCAATCCTCACTTCGTGACCGAACGGCAAGAGCAAACGGAAACCCCGGAGTCATTTTAAATTCTGAAGGCTTCCCTGCTTCTGCAACATTTCTATTCTCAAGGTCATAGTGCCGTTATTTGCCCCGATGTATTGTTAATGCTTTGCCTGAGGCTTGACGTTTTGCTTGATAATTACGTGCTCGATCGCCGAGGATGTATATGTGTAAGCAAACCTAATTTTATCATTTCTATTTCAATCGGTCTTGATGAGGCATTTTATTATTCAGTGTCCAATCGATGCCATGGCTGAGTGCCACAATCGCAAGTGCGACATACAGTTATGCGTCTGCTCGAGGATTTCCCGAACTGGTTCCTAGTGCTAAACCAAAAAAAAGCTGCTTCGTCAAAACACCCCCCTGACATCAACACGCCATCGTGACGTGACGTCAGCACGCCCACTCAATGTTCTGCTGACGCCTAACGGCTGGATTTGGCTGCTCGTGAGGTTACTGACGATGCTCGTCCGGAATGGACACTTATAGAGGTGCAATTGTTTACTACATACACGTACAAATTACAGCCTTGCTGTATTTACAAATTTATTTTCTTGCTTCTGTTTTTTTTTTTTTATGCCGTCCACATTTTGTGAAAACGCATAGCAGTCTTCTTCTGCTGATCGAATACAGACGGTCAAGCAGACGTGTTAAAATTTTTTTATTCGTATTGCGCCACCTCCTGGCAGTAACCGAACTCGTTACAGCCGTGGTTCACAACTATAGACTGTATAAAAACAGTTCCCAACCTTGAACTTGGGGGATCCCTATGTATGCTGATTTTTTAAAATTTATTCAGTTGCTACTGCGCTTGGAAAAGCTGTTCATTTTACTTAATTAAGTGCTTTTCGCATTTAGATGGATTGTTTACCCCCTTAGACCACATTATGTCAGACATATCAAGGCATAACATGAAGAATAAAAATCCCATGTTTACATCGTGCTTATTGTGCTATATTCCATGAAAAGGGTCACGAATGTTTTAACTGGTCAAATTAAAGACTGGGTGAATGAGTCGGCTCCTAATTGGGTTGCTAAACACATAAGCTGTTTAATAATTTCCTCTTAAACGTATGAACACATAAAAAACAGATAGATAAACAGACAATAATAATAATAATCATAATAATAATAATAAGAATAATAAAACAATAGTGGTGGTGGTGGTGGTGGTGATGATTTATTTATCTACCATCTTTATTGAACTTTTGCAGCCTGTAAAAATTAAATATTACAGTAAAAATTGAGTAAATCTAACAATAATTAGATGGTGGTAATAATTATTCCAACTGTTATTGTACAAGAAAAACTACAACTAATCATTTAACATGTTTAGAAAATATTCAATTGTAGATTTATTTTAAAAAGAAAAAATGTGACTGCATGTTAACTTTGTCATTTTAATGCAGAATGAACACTGATTTGTTTTCATTGTACTTCCTTATTTTAAAGAGTTGAAGAACGGGGCATGTTTCAACGTTAAAACTCTTCTCTAAAACTACATTTCCCATGAAGCTTTGAAACAAACGATTTTGTGGCCTTCTGGGTAAACTGTCTGTCCTTGTCTTGCAGGGTGCACGTCGTCTGTCAGCTTTAACTGTGCGCTTTGCGGGTGTCTGTTCCCCCTCTGAAAAACATTTTATTTCAGCAAAATGTTGGCTGCAAGGTTCCTTCTCCGCCGTTCCCTCCCTGTTTTGCGCCAAACCCGATGTTACGCCGACGCTCCTTCCACTGCGCCCCAGATGTCCTTCACTTTCGCCTCGCCGACTCAGGTACAGAGGCTCCCGGCTTACAACTTTGGCCCTGGTCAAATGCTAGCTGGCTAGCTAACGTGAGCTGATATTGACGCGGTTTCATGACATATCAGGGAATCACTGGCACAATGTAGTCTACAGCAAATGTGCTTTGGTGTGATGTTATGTGACCAGAGCAGTCAAATGTTAGAGCAAAAACTAAAGGGCTGTCTTGCTAGCTAGCACGCTGTTCGCACGGGCTTGGTGCTAGTTGCCCGTATTCTAATGGAGCAGCTAGCTAGCTGCACAATGCTAGTTAGCTAGCAAGTTACAGTTCCTTGCAACCTTGCACTGTAAGGTGCATTAACTGAAGGTTATTTTGTGGCTTGCTAGGATGACATGTTAAATCTTTAATATAGTGCTGGCTAATGAACAACTGTGCCGGCATGCAGATTTGGTTAAAGTAATATTTATGAATAAACGTAGCTGATCTTGCTACTTAATGTATGTTATTATGTAATGGTTTGCTATAATTGGCACAATGTTTACATATGAAACGTGAGATTTCAGCTTTGTACTGTAGTTTACTGGCAAAAGTTAAATTGTTGTGAAACTTGAATATTAAATACATTAAGCTGTTATTTTAACACATAACCGTGAATCTGGATTCAAATATCTACAAATATCTGTATTACAAAAACTACTATTATTACTAATAATAATAATAATAATATAGAGAAATGTCAATAACATTTATATAGCCCATTTTACTATCCAAGTGTTTTCCAGTGGAGGGGGAATATTATTACGCATTGCCAAACACATCGTAATTGTTGAAATATTCAAATTAAGAATAAAACTGCGGTTGCCTAGGCGGCGTCGCACGGTTGGTGTGGTCTTCACGTCCGCCGTTCTTCCTCAGGTGTTTTTTAACGGAGCGAGCGTGAAGCAGGTGGACGTGCCGACGCTGACGGGGGCGTTCGGCATCCTGCCCGCGCACGTGCCCACGCTGCAGGTCCTGCGGCCCGGCGTGGTCACCGTGTTCGGCGACGACGGCACCGCTACAAAATTTTTCGGTGAGATTTTCGCGCAGCCGTCTGGGTCACTCTTGGAGCCAAGTCATTCGCGATGCAGATTATCGTTCTTGGATGAAAGCCTAATTTAGGTTCTGTGTGGAGTGACGCTTTTCCATCGTATGGTACGGACTCGACTCTACTCGACTTTTTTGGTTTTCCTTCGGGCAAAAGTTGTGGATAGTACCTGGTACTTTTTTGGTATCACCTCCGTCGAGGTTCCAGGCGAGCTGAGGCGATACCAAAAGGTGACGCGAAAACACTGCAGGCCACTGATTGGCCAGAGCAACGCGTTTCATGCAGCGTCGCTAATGACGACCAGCTACATTGACTGGGGTGCTATCTGCAGTGGAAAACGGAGTACCTGGTACCAACAGCGAGTAGAGTCGAGTTGAGCTGGTACCACGCGGTGGAGAAGCGGCTTATGTGGACACCCCTTGCAGTGAGCAGTGTGTTAACGAGCTGATTACTCCGTTTGCAGTGAGCAGCGTGTTAACGAGCTGATTGCTCCGTTTGCAGTGAGCAGCGTGTTAACGAGCTGATTGCTCCGTTTGCAGTGAGCAGCGTGTTAACGAGCTGATTGCTCCGTTTGCAGTGAGCAGCGTGTTAACGAGCTGATTGCTCCGTTTGCAGTGAGCAGCGTGTTAACGAGCTGATTGCTCCGTTTGCAGTGAGCAGCGTGTTAACGAGCTGATTGCTCCGTTTGCAGTGAGCAGCGTGTTAACGAGCTGATTGCTCTGTTTGCAGTGAGCAGCATGTTAACGAGCTGGTTAATTACTCTGTTTGCAGTAAGCAGCGGGTCGGTCACGGTGAACGCAGACTCCTCCGTTCAGCTCCTCGCTGAAGAGGCGGTGACTCTGGACAGCTTGGACTTGGCGGTAAGTGCTCCACTGGCGGAGTGGAGACGCCATTTCTAGCCCTTCATCTACCTCCCTCTTCATCTTCCCCTGAGCAGATTCATCTTGAGACCCAGGGGGTCTGCGCATCCCAGCATAGCACAATGCAATCTCCATGCTCCATGTTCATGTAGCATTACAGGGGAGGAGTGCTGATGTTTCGCCTTTTTTCACATGATGGATGATTAGAGGTTGGTCAGCACTCTGATTGGTGCTCCTAAGCTTGGTCAGGACCCTGATTGGTGCTCCTAAGCTTGGTCAGGACCCTGATTGGTGCTCCTAAGCTTGGTCAGGACCCTGATTGGTGCTCCTAAAATTGGTCTGGACCCTGATTGGTGCTCCTAAGGTGGGTCTGGACCCTGATTGGTGCTCCTGAGATGGGTCAGGACCCTGATTGGTGCTCGTGAAATGAGGCCACGGGTTGTCTGTCTCCACCAGGCAGCCAAAGCGAACCTGGAGAAGGCCCAGTCCGACCTGCTGGCCACCGCGGACGAGGCGGCCCGCACGGAGGTGCTGATCAGCATCGAGGCCAACGAGGCCATCGTCAAGGCGCTGGAGTAGAGCTCCCCCTGCTGGTAGGTGCATGCATGTGCGCGCGGACAGCTGCTGGGGATATCCCACCAGAGCCTGGTAGAGCCGCAGGGTCTGCTGGTCTACGTTGTGGAAAAGTGGCAGAAGTTTTCATCTGTGTATAATCAGCCAATCAAAGCTGTTTATTTACACAGTAAACCGACCACACCCGGTTTCCTGTGTGCAAATTTCTAAATTATGTAGAGGGTTAAGACAGGAAACCAGCAGATCCTAAAGCTCTTCAGGATGAGGGTTGGAACCGCTTCAACTCTTGATAACATACGAGTGTGAAATCTATAGACCTAGGGGTCCCCAGCCTCGTCCAGAAAGGGCCGGTGTGGGTGCAGGTTTTCGTTCCGACCAAGCAGTTGCACACCTGATTCTACCCATCAACCTCTGGGGTCTTTGCTAGGGGCCTTGATCATCAGGTTCAGGTGCGTTTCTTCTCGGCTGGAACGAAACCCTGCACCGGCACCGGCCCTTTCTGGATGAGACCGAGGACCCCCTGGTGTAGAGGAAGTGAGGGCTTATCTGTAAAGATGGCCGCCGTGGTGCCTTTCGGCCATTTTGTTTCAACAGCGGCATGTTCTTCTCTCCCCTTCCCTCTTAGGTTGCTTTGTGAAAGTGGCCTTGCCACCACGCTGAGCGTCTGCCCTCCCCCACACCCGCGAGCCATGGACCGCCAGGCACCTTTTCCTCTTTGCTTTGTACAGTGGATGAGATTGACGGAAATAAATTTTATTTCGCTAACCCGCTGTTGTGTTTAAATGAACTCTGTCCGTGTCGGGGCGCACTTGCGTTGATCGAGAGCTTTCGCGTCTTCATGAAATCTGCTGTTGCCATGGCAGTGTCTTGTCCTGTGCAGTCTAGGTCGAGGGTACATTTTTGGAGTATACTTCCTGGATGTTGGGGTGACACACACTGGAGCGCACAGAAAACAAGCCTTTCCAACACACGACTGATGTGGAATCAACGTTAGAGAACGCTGGCGGATGTTGGCTAAAATTTTCAAACAAATTCAAGCTTTGTTCTTTTTTGTTTTATTTTTTTGCCGAGCAACTTTTAATGTTTAGCACACAGTCTGAAAATTTATTGTGCAGCAAACAAAACTTTCTGTAAGGAGGAGGGTGACGTGAAGGAAACAAGTCGATCGTTTAGAGTGTTAGAATTTAAATAAATGTAATGCTTGTTCCAAACTTTTCAGAGCAATCTGTGGGTGAAGGTTCACTCTCCATATGGTCCACATCTTAAATCGTCTTCAGCAAATGAGAGAACCTTGAATTTTTAATCTTTCAACAGTAACGGTTTCGAAGCAGCACAGTTTTGTCGAACTTTGAACTCGGAAGCAGCCAAAGTGAACACAAAACAAAATTCCTGGACTTAAAACATTTCAGTACCATTGGCTGCCAGAAGATGGCAGCACAATGGCATTAATGGCCGCTAGACTGCTGACTGAAGCTGTTGCCCACAGTCAACGCTTCTGAACTGTTCAAATAGCAGCCCTCTTGTCACCAAATGGGGAAGTACGCATAAATGTCCACATTGTAAACATTTTTTTTTGTTTTGTTTGGCAGTTGTCCTGCTCTCACTGACTAATGCGTAATGAATTCACTAGTGATTTACGCAAGAGAAAGTGAGGTCAAATGAGTTTTGATTGCTGTGTTTGAAATAGTTGTGAGTGTGTTTGCAGTTGTGTATATGTGCAGGGGTCAGTATATGTGTGTGTGTGTGTGAGTGAGTGCATGTTAGTGTGTGTGTGTGTGTGTGTGTGTGTGTGTGCGCGTGCGTGTGAGTGAGTGCATGTCAGTGCGTGTGTGTGTGCGTGCGTGTGTGTAGTGCTTGTAGTCCGTGTGTGCATGTAGTGTGTGTGTAGTGCTTGTAACGTGTGTGCATGTAGTGTGTGTGTGTAGTGCTTTAGTGCGTGTGCATGTAGTGTGTGTTAGTGTGTGTGTGTGTGTATGCGTGCCTGTGTGCGTGCGCGCGCGCATGTGTGTCTGCGCAAGTGTGCGTGTATATGTGTGTCTGTGTGTGTGTGTGCGTGTATGTATGTGTGTGTCTGTGTGCACACGTGTGTGTGTGTGTGTAGTGTGTGTTTATAAATGTGTGTCTGTGTGTGTAGTGTGTGTGTGTGTAGTGTGTGTGTGCATGTGTAGTGTGTGTGTGTGTAGTGTGTGGGCGTGTGTGTGTGTGAATGTATGTGTATTACTACTTATTAATCAGTCCAATTCATTGTTAACTTTTAAAAAATAATTATAATGAAAGTCCCATCATCTAAGGAGAAAAAAAGTATTTTTCATGTGGGATGAAAGATTTGTGTCCTGGTGTATTTTTGTTAAAGTAAGTAAATGTATTAATGCCTGTGAAGCAAACTGCATGGACCAGTTCAGTTGGGAATTTTCAACAACGACAACAAAACAAAACAAAACAAAAAAAGGGAGCAGTTGCATGAACAGCAGTCCCTTCAGGAAGTGAGTTTGATGCCCTGGGGGGGGGGGAGCGGGAGGGGGGGGCGGGGGAGGGGGGGCGGGTTGTGGAGCGAGAGGGGGGGTGGATTGGGGAGGCTGTTCTCACTGCTGCTGGGAAATCTCCGTCCTGCCGGTCAGAGGAGTTTCCTGTGCGTTTTTTTTTTTTTTCGTTTGTTTTTTTGGCTGCCATACGGCTTGGATGTGAATAACTCACCCCTCCGGAATTTTCACTCGGCCCTGTCTTTTTGGGAAAGGGGCGGGGGCGGGGGCGGGGGTGCCCTGGCATGACTGGAATTTTGGGGAGGACCGTGGGTGTACTCTTTGGTCTTGGGGTGAGGTGGGGGAGGTGGGGGAGGTGGGGGGGGGGGGGGGAGAACGAAAGGAACACGGCGTTTTGTTTTCTCGCTCGCGGACCCGCCCTCCCCCCCCCCCCCCGGGGGCCACCGCACGGGAACCGCCGTTCTCTCCGGAGGTCATGTGACCGGGTCCACATGAGCGGAGCGCCCTCGCGTCTCTGACAGCCTGCGGGAAGGAGCTGAGTCACCGCAAACCGCCATCACCCCCCCCAGACTGAGAATAACCCACCCTGACTGAGAATAACCCCCCCAGACTGAGAATAACCCCCCCAGACTGAGAATAACCCCCCCAGCCTGAGAATAACCCCCCCAGACTGAGAATAACCCCCCCAGTCTGAGAATAACCCCCCCAGACTGAGAATAACCCCCCCAGCCTGAGAATAACCCCCCCTGACTGAGAATAACCCCCCCAGACTGAGAATAACCCCCCCAGCCTGAGAATAACCCCCCCAGTCTGAGAATAACCCCCCCAGACTGAGAATAACCCCCCCAGACTGACAATAACCCCCCCCAGACTGAGAATAAACCCCCCCAGACTGAGAATAACCCCCCCAGACTGAGAATAACCCCCCCAGACTGACAATAACCCCCCCCAGACTGAGAATAAACCCCCCCAGACTGAGAATAACCCACCCAGACTGAGAATAACCGTCCCAGACTGAGAATAACCCCCCCCAGACTGAGAATAAACCCCCCTGACTGAGAATAACCCCCCCAGACTGACAATAACCCACCCAGACTGAGAATAACCCCCCCCAGACTGAGAATAACCCCCCCCAGACTGAGAATAACCCCCCCCAGACTGAGAATAACCCCCCCTGACTGAGAATAACCCCCCCCCAGACTGAGAATAACCCCCCCTGACTGAGAATAACCCCCCCAGACTGAAAATAACCCCCCCAGACTGAGAATAACCCCCCCTGACTGAGAATAACCCCCCCCAGACTGAGAATAACCCGCCCAGCCTGAGAATAACCCCCCCAGACTGAGAATAGCCCCCCAGACTGAGAATAACCCCCCCAGACTGAGAATAACCCCCCCAGACTGAGAATAACCCCCCCGACTGAGAATAACCCCCCCCAGACTGAGAATAACCCCCCCAGACTGAGAATAACCCCCCCTGACTGAGAATAACCCCCCCCCCAGACTGAGAATAACCCCCCCAGACTGAGAGGCCTCTGTGGTCCCAGTTTAATGTTGTTATTTCTTTGCGCTTTGAGGGGAAACGCGCAGGGCCAGAGCGCAGGTAAAATGGCGGCCGAGGGGAGCGTGTGCACCTGGGCTGTAAAATCCTTCGCGCTCCTTCACTCCCCAATCGCTTCAGAGACCTGACCCTCTCTTTGCCTGCGCTGTGCGTGAGGGGGTCCTGGGGAAGCAGGGGAGAGTGTTTTTGGTGCCAGTGCATGTGAGGGTTTTTTGGAGAAGCAGGGGAGAGTGTTTTTGGTGCCGGTGCACGTGAGGGTTTTTTGGAGAAGCAGGGGAGAGTGTTTTTGGTGCCGGTGCATGTGAGGGGGTCCTGGGGAAGCAGGGGAGAGTGTTTTTGGTGCTGGTGCACGTGAGGGTTTTTTGGAGAAGCAGGGGAGAGTGTTTTTGGTGCCGGTGCACGTGAGGGTTTTTTGGAGAAGCAGGGGAGAGTGTTTTTGGTGCCGGTGCACGTGAGGGTTTTTTGGAGAAGCAGGGGAGAGTGTTTTTGGTGCCAGTGAACCTGGTTTGACCTCCGCGTTCCCCCTGCCTGGTGTTTGTGTTCCAGGCTTCGTGCCGGGGGTCCTTCGGCCTCATGGGGGTGTGTGTGTGTGCGCGTGTGTGTGTGTGTGTGTTTGTGCGCGTGTGTGCGTGTGTGTTTGTGCGTGTGTGTGTGTGTGCGTGTGTCTGTTACATTCAGGTATTTATATCAGTCAGGTGACATCTCTCTCTTGTCTCTGTTTTTCTGTCTCTCCTCTCTGTTCTCTCTCTGTCTCTCTTCTCTCTCTTCCCTCTCTCTCTCCCTCTTTCTCCCCCCCTCCCCTCTCTCTCTCTCCTGAGATATCGGGCCTGTTTGCCTGCCAGTGACCTTTCCTTCACCTCCACCCTTATCTCTCCCTCTCTCTCTCTCTCTCTCTCCCCCCTCTCCTCTCTCTCTCCACCCTTATCTGTTATCCCGCACTTCCTGTGATCTCTGGAACATTCCATGATGCCGAACGGAAAGCGGAGCTCCTGAGTCGTGCAGCGATGCACCGCTCTTTCTGCCGAGCGGCGCCGCTCGTCTCCAGGGCCGAACGTCAGCAGAGCAGCTGCGGGAGTGTCCAGACAGTGCTGGTGTGAAATGGAAGACGAGGTGCTGGAGGCAGTAATCGAGGCGAAAGACGAACACGCCGGGCACGAACAAAGTTTGACCTTCAATAAATAGCCACACTCCTTTTTGACTAAAATAATGTGTTCTCGAATAAGAAGTATAAACCGAGTACGGCGGTCATATTGGCCCTCGATAAATAATGACAACAATCGGCTCTTGCAGGTGTCCTCAGACTTTTCGGCCCCGCTGCGTATTTGCCTGCAAATGCATGTGCATGCACAGGTGCGTACGCCATGTCAGTTCATGCAAACATGCATGAGCGCATGCAAACATGTGTAAGTGCATGCAAACACATGTCGTGTCTTTGTGTGCGCCCTTGTCCACACATTGTGTGTGTTTCCCTCTGTTTCCCTTTGGTGCTTTGGTGTTGCCATGTGAACGGGACTCCGCCCACCTCTATTATGTCACAGTGCTTTGGCTGTTTCCTTGAGCCGCTGTGTTCCAGCGGGGCACTGTAGAGGTTCTTATGCAGTGCTGTGGCTTGCAGACCCTTGCAGGGGCCACAAGGGGCCCCATAGAGGGGCCCAGAGCTTGATGTTTCTCACCGGTCTTGAGACAGGAAGGTGTTGTTAGTTAAACAAAAATACCGCAATTTCTATGCTGGGGAAAAACATATGCTAAAATACATTTTTATTTAAAATGTTCTTATTTAGAAATGCAATATTATTCAGGTTAAGTATCTCGCAGGAAGGTACAGCTCAATTATTTTACCCGAAACTCAGTCCTCAGTCCTCAGACCGCAGTCCTCAATGACCTTCATGGCTGCCTGACACCTGTCACACATTTGTCTCAGTCTGATGACCTGTTTTGTTATTGTTTTTTCTTCATTTCTGGCTCAGTTTCTGTGTGTTTAAGTACGACTGTCTGTGGCACATTTTTTTGAAATTACAAAACATTTCTGAGAGAGCAGTCACACAGAGAGAGCGAGGCTGCCAAGAGCCGGGCGTGGCTGCGCTCCAGTTTTTTTTTTTTCTTCTTCCACAATAACAGTTTGCGGCGTTCCCACATTCCGGGCAGAAATAGGTGTGCGATTCCGGAGTTACGACTCGTACGGAACGCCGAGGCAGGGGGGGGGGGGGGGGGTGGGGGAGGGGGGAGCAGTTTGTTGAGGGGGGAGGGGGAGGGGGGAGGGGGGAGGGGGGAGGGGGGGAGCGGGGAGCAGTTTGTTGAGGGGGGAGGGGGGAGGGGGGAGCGGGGAGCAGTTTGTTGAGGGGGGAGGGGGAGGGGAGGGGGGAGGGGGGAGGGGGGAGCAGTTTGTTGAGGACAACATTGAAACTGAACGTTCCGGAACCCCGCTCTCTGTGACATCACACCCCCTCACCCCCCACCACCCAATCCCCCCGCGGGTCCAGCGCGTACCGAAACGAACGGCTCATCTCTTCGAGACCGCGTCTGTCCCACGTCAGCACCAGTCTCCCTGGAAAGGGGGGACCCCGGCACCTTTTCCCACAGGCTAAAAGTAGGGCATTCAGCGGGCATTCAGCGGGCATTCAGTGGGCATTCAGTGGGCATTTAGCAGGCATTCAGCGGGCATTCAGTGGGCATTCAGTGGGCATTTAGCGGGCATTCAGTGGGCATTTAGCGGGCATTCAGTGGGCATTTAGCAGGCATTCAGCGGGCATTCAGTGGGCATTCAGTGGGCATTTAGCGGGCATTCAGCGGGCATTCAGTGGGCATTCAGTGGGCATTCAGTGGGCATTTAGCAGGCATTCAGCGGGCATTCAGTGGGCATTCAGTGGGCATTTAGCGGGCATTCAGCGGGCATTCAGTGGGCATTTAGCGGGCATACAGTGGGAATTCAGTGGGCATTTAGCAGGCATTCAGCGGGCATTCAGTGGGCATTCAGTGGGCATTTAGCAGGCATTCAGCGGGCATTCAGTGGGCATTCAGTGGGCATTCAGTGGGCATTTAGCAGGCATTCAATGGGCATTCAGTGGGCATTCAGCGGACATTCAGTGGGCATCCGGCAGGGCAGCTGGAACAGAGGACATCGGGCAACCCCCCCCCCCCCCCCCCCCCCCCCCCCCCCCCCCCCCCCCATCACGTTCTGCTCGCGTGCAGAACTGAGAAAGAGCGGCATGCAAATCCACTGAGGAACACGGTGCACATGCTGGGATGCCGGCAGTTCCAGAAATTTTCACAGGCCGGGGGGGAGCGTGGGGGGGGGGTGGGGGAGGGGAGGGGGGGGTGCTTCCAAACGCCCCGGCAGTTCCCTGTAATCCGAGACGGTGAGGTCGTGTTTGCGGCGGGGAAAGGTTGTGCTGCGGGAGTTGAGGAAGTAACGCTGCGCTGTGTGCGCGTGTCATCTCCGCGTGGTCGGGCCAGGGCGGGTTAGCGTACAGCACGCTACGTACCCATCAGCTCAGGCTCCTTAACACTGTACACGGAACGCCTGCACCAACACCGCTCAGATATGGCACACTATGTAATTCCTCAAATATGACACACTATCTACATCGCTCAAATATGACACATTATCAACATCGTTCATATATGACACATAATCAGATGACACATCCCGCTGTTCATCTGGGATGGGGGTCAATCAAGCAGCCAACCCCTCCCTGGCCCACAGGGGTGAGTGTGTGTGCGTGTGTGTGTGTGTGTGTTTGTGTGTGTATGTACCTGTGTGTAATTATATAGGCTATATGTACACCTTTTACCTTTGCAATCATTTAGAGACATAACAGAACAGCCCCTACAGCCTGTAGTACTGCCCCCCCCCCCCCCCATCCCACCCTGAATCTGTCTCTTCCCCCTCTGTCATGCGGCAGCTTTTGGACGTAGGCTGTAAAGTCCAGGGAGAGGCCCTGGTTGTGTAAGCAGGGGGGGGGCGGGGGATGGGGGGGGGGGGATAGCGGGAACGGGTACAGCACACAGTCCCTTCACCGCACCTCCCTCCTCCCTCTGAATGAGGACAGACGAGGGGAGGCAGGGGTGCAGAAAAACAGAATTAGATTTGAGGAAGAGACCGAGGCGAAGGTTCCACATTTTAAAAATAAAACGGCACCTGCACTTCTCAGTTTCATTCCCAAAACTTATTTTAGGAGACTCGGTTAAGTGGGGGTGGGGGTGGGGGGGGGGGCCCGGGGGACGTAATGTGCATCATCTCTCAGTATAAATATGGCATGTCTTGGAACTGTTCTCCTTTGTAATTTTGTTGTGTGAAAACCCTTCCTAGCCCACTAACCTGCCCCCCCCCGCCGCCCCGCCGCCCCCCCGCCCAGATTCAGTGGATATTCTGCTCACGGTTGTCCACCGCAGCCCCAGGAGCGGTTGCGGAACTGCAGTAGTGCATGGCCGGTTTCCATGGAAACCAGCTGGCCCCGCCCCTCCTCTGTGTGGTGGGAACACCTGCCCCCGTGTGTGGAGAGGAACAGCTGGCACAGGTGGAACGTTCTGAGTCATCGCCAGCCAATCGCCGAGGGGGGGGGGGGGGGGGGGAGGGTGCATGGCGCATGGTGGCCACACCTGATGTAGGCAATCCCAGCTTCAGACTGAAGACTACAGGGGGGTGAGGGGCTGGAACCATGACAGCTGGTTACCCAGGACTTACAGGTTTCATCTCCACTCTTGGGGCAGACGCGCACAGTGCTGGAGTGCATAGTCTCGCGTAGCCAAACATGAATGTCTGACGAGCGTACCAGCGAGTGTGGCAGTGAACTCATATGAAATATGTGGGGGGATGACGTGTCTCCCTGTCTCTCTCCCCCCCCCCCCCCCCCCCAAACCTACGCCTACGGCCCAGGCTCATGCCCTCTGGCATTGCCACTCCCGAAGAGCTGAAGTCCTGAAAAACAGGACTTGTACCAGCAACCCCCACCCCCCCCCCCCCTCCCCGCTCCTGCATTTTCCCCTTTTCTCCTCCTCCCACTCATTGGCCAAACACACCTGCACCCCCCCCCCCCCCCCCAACCGCCACCAGTACCAGACCTTGGTCAAATACATATTTGAAATACTTTAACCCTTTAGAATCTGATGAAGTTCTCAAACAGTCCTGCAATTACTCTGGAGTGTTTAAAAGTAAACATGTTACCAAACATGTTTTGTTTTGTTTTGTACCATTTTTCATTATGAATATTAATGAAAATAAAGTGTTTTTTTTTAAATTAGCAAGCAATCAGCAGGTATTTTCCTGGTGTCTAAATGGTTAAAGTATTTTCAGAAAACTATTTGACCCTGGTCTGCACACACACCCACAAACACCCACAATGTTGAACTTTATGTCAGACGTGTAGGAGCTGAAACAGTTCCCACATTCTCAGTGTTGTGTACACGTGTGTGTGCGTGTGCATGTATATGCATGTGTGAGTCTGTGTGTGTGTACATGTGGTTGTGTGTGTGTGTGTGTGCATTTGTGTGCATTTGTGTATTTCAAGGTGAAACACACAAAGGTGAGGTGTTTGGCCTGCTTCTTTCTGTGACAGCGAAGTTTCCCACAATTCACTTTAACGAAACAATATCATTTTGTCGTGGTCCTGACAAGTCCAGGAGTGGGGGACCTGCAACCCCTGGTTTACAAGCCCAGGTCCCTACCTGTTACACTAAACCCGTTACACTAAACCCATTACACAAAACCCGTTACACTAAACCCATTATACTAAACCCGTTACACTAAACCCATTATACTAAACCCATTACACTAAACCCATATACTAAACCCGTTACACTAAACCCATTATACTAAACCCATTACACTAAACCCATATACTAAACCCATTACACTAACCCCCTTATACTAAACCCATTATACTAAACCCATTACACTAAACCCATTACACTAAACTTGTTATACTAAACCCCTTATACTAAACCCATTACACTAAACCCCTTATACTAAACCCATTACACTAAACCCATTATACTAAACCCATTACACTAAACCCATTACACTAAACCCCTCATACTAAACCAGTATACTAAACCCATATACTAAACCCCTTATACTAAACCCATTACACTAAACCCAGTATACTAAACCCATTATACTAAACCCATTACACTAAACCCATTACACTAAACCCCTTATACTAAACCCATTACACTAAACCCCTTATACTAAAGCGCCACTGATCAGAAAGGCCTATTGGCGCCGTTCCAAAATGGCCGCCTGGACACACGCTTGCGGTTACTCTTGGCTGTCCACACCAGTCCTCAGCGGCTCTTGGTATTGGTCGTACTGCACAGACCACAGACATAATTAGGCAGCTGTCTGTCCACCGGAATTCTTTATTTTCTTTTCTTTTTTTAAAATCGGAACCGTGGCTGAGGCAGGTTCAGGAGGTGAGACGGTTGAGAGTCAGCTGTTCGGAGACGGTGAGACATTCCCGAGACATTCTCAAGCATTCCCGAGATATTCCCGAAATATTCCCACCGTTCTCAAGTGGTCGCGGTGCTGCTTTTTAAAACTCCGTCCGACCGAGCGCCCGCAGCGCTGGCGGCCGGACGGGCGTTGATGCGCCGGGGTCCGTGCGCAGTCCTCTGCGCTGTAGCTTTAGCGTCTGCTGACTTAATGTGACCCAGTGGAGGTGATTCTGTGCACCAGGACCAATAACGTCTGTCATCATCATCGCCACAGAGGACCTGCAAACCAGCGGGGAGCCAGGGGCTGTGCAAACCCGGGAACCGTCAACTGTTGCCTGCAAATGAAAAACGGAACGCACTGCAGTGTATAGCATAAACGAAAATATAACAACAAATAATTTCACAGCACTGTATTTTTTTTTAAATGTAGGCTTATACTGCAATATCTGAAAGCTACAACCACATCTGCCAATATTTTGTGAAGGGTTGCAATATCTTGATAATGTGTTTTATTTTAATCCTTTGAAGGGTAGGTTTTTTCAAATGTTTTTTTAAATTTTTATTTATTTATTTATTTATTTATTTATTTATTTTAATTCCAAGTCTTTGTTCTAGAACTTTCATTTACCAGCAGTGACTGTTACATCAGTGTAAGATCATTCTGATCGCACAATTGTGATGTCACACCTTTAAGGGTTAAATGTAACTTCAGGATACTCCGTTCCCATGAGGGCTGGATCAGTATCAGGCAGCTAAGGAGAGGGAAGCTGGGTGCAGACTTGCTTTCGAGTCCCCCCCGCCCCCCTCTCTTTCTTTTCCACGCTCCCCCTCTTCCACACCCCTCTCCCAGGCCAAGGAGGCATGGTGACTGAGGTGCATTCTGGGGTTTTCACAGATTTGCATATTTGTGTTTGCGTGTGTGAGTCTGTGTCTGTGACTGTGTGTGTGTGTGTGTGAGTGCCTGTCTGTGAGTGTCTGTGTGTGTGTGTGTGTGTGTGCGTGTGTGTGTGTGTGTGTCTGTGTGTCTGTGTGTCTGTCCGTGTGTGTGTGTGTGTATGTGAGTGTATGTGTGTGTCCTTGCTTGCACATGCATTGATGACTCAGCAGGATGTCCTCGTTAGAGAACAGAAGCAGGGCTTCTGATGTCTCACCCTCACAGGAGAAGTCACTCTGTCACTCATTAAGAACAGGGTGGAGCCATGACTCCATTTTACTGGAATGCAGCTTGCAGGCTGTAAAGCACACACACACACTTACACACACACACACACACTCACACACACAGACACTCACAGACACACACTTACACACACACACACACACACACAGACACTCACAGACACACACTCACACACACACACACACACACACTTACACTCACTCACACACACACACAGTAGGAGCTCAAACACTGCTCATAGCTTACAGCCCACAGGTACTAAGATCAGGCTTTCCCGCTGCCTCTTCTGTTGCTCCGTTGTCCATGTGATTTTTTGTTGTTGTTGACCACACAGGTAAAACGAGGGTTAGTGAGTCATGACGACGCCTGTGTAACGAGGACGCACACGGGACACCTTGCTAATTGCCTCATCACTCAGATTTCGGTCTACTGTACTCAGCCGTTTAGCAGGGCTGCCCACAGTCCCACCGAAAATAACCCGCCCGTGATCCCATGAGCCTCTGGGGACATCTTACTGATCGTGACACATTTAGACAAGTCTACGCTCGTGGGCAGACACCGAAACTTGTCTTTGCATGCAGAGGCCTTGCTTGGGTCGGGCGAGCACTGACTGCATCCAGCCCATGACCCCCCTCACCAACCCCCCCCCCCCCCAGTCCTTGTGAGAGAGGTCTGAGCAGGAAACATGTCAGCATCACATAGGAACAGTGGGTGTGGTTCATGCTGCACATTTTCTTCTAATGCACCAAAGACAGGCATAGCCACTCATTCTTAGCTGTCCTCTCTCTCTCTCTCTCTCACGGTAAGATATAATGACCAAGCAGGGAGCGACTGTTTGTCACTGGTCATGATTTACGCGCTGGCAGAGACAGACGCTCGCGGCACCGTCTCACCCGGGCAGAAGCGCGGAATGACTCACGGATCTCTCGGTGCCGTTGAAGTGCTCAGCTGACAGGACATGCGCGCGCGTGCCTGCCTGGAAGACAGAACGTTGTGTTCGCAACTGTCCTACCTCGCGGGACCTGCTGATGAGCTTGACATTTTTCAAAGGGCAACGTGACAGCGGGATCTAGCTATTTTCTTTCGCGGGCTAGAAAACAAGATCTGTCTCAGGTTATGAACCGGCAGACGGTGAAAAATGCGATGTCAAGAAACGCAGCTGGCACAGTTCTCATCTATAATCCAAACAAGCAGTTATTTTAAAACACAAAATATTTGAATACGAACACACCAGTAAATAAATAATTGATTTAAAATATTTAATATCCACAGTATGTGTATATAATAATATAATATATGATATGATAATAATAATGCAGTTTATTTTTATAGAACATTTAGCTAAACATAGGTTAAGAAGTTAAAAAAAAGAAGGAAATGGATTTACAAAAAGCAAAACAGCCAACATAGGACAGTGATGCAAAATTGGGCACAAAATAAAGTATAAACACAAACAACCAAACATACTAATCAAAGCAATATTTGAAGCTAATGGTAACTTATACTGAAGAGGTGGGTTTTAGGTAGGGGATTTAAAAAGTTCCACAGACAGAGAGAGAGAGCAGACAGAGAGAAGTCTTTGACACCGAACTTATGGAGATGGGTTTTGGGGAATGGTGAGCAGAGCGCCAGTATTAGAGGAGCGGAGGGGACGATGGGAAGCGCGCGCAGTCAGCAGGTGAGTGAGGTAGGGAGGGGGGAGCTCTGTAAGTCAGTAAAATAATTTTCAGATCGCACGGCACGAGCCTTTATGGGATGCCAGTATTGCTGCTGATGGTTGCCCTGTTACTAATCTAGCCTACGTGCGAAACCCTTCAACCTTCAAAGAGACAACAACTGCAACAAACCCAAAGCGTTATACTACTTTATGTCAGGGGAGCAATGCTCTGTGCATCAGCGTTCATCGTGTTCCCTGAAATACAGTCACCACAGCCAAGGTGTAGCCTATTTACTTGTTTGTAGGCTACCATTGTCATATGCCCTCTGTTTTAGTTGGACAGAATATCAAATGACTAGATATCATATTATCAGAGAGACAATGTATAATACGTTCAATTAAATGTCACCCGATGGCATCAATAACCCCCGCTGTGTTGTTGAAACAGCCTGATCAGGTACACCGGTGTGTTTGTGTACGCACGCCCGTGTCTATGCAGTTAGTTTTAATACCCTGTGTTTACCGACACCGGTTGCCAGGCGACTGCTTTTCTACCTAGTTTCACTATTATGGCGTCATAAGCGAGGTTACCTCTGCGCTCGCTTCCCTCGGTTAATTTAAGGTCGTTCTTCAACGGAGCGGAACGACGCATGTCGAGATAGAAAGCAGATTGATTTGGATTATTTTTGTTGCAACGATTAATTCCGCGGTCCTTATCGCAGAAATAATTAACGAGTAATTAAGCCCAATGCACTTTCTTAATTATTAAAAGAAACACTTAAAACGTTCATTGTTCATTTAAACACAGTTCATACGAGTCAGGTGTGCTCTGTCAGTGTAAAATATGCTTGATCAGAGCTAGCATTGAACATGCTACCCGTAATGCAGCCCATTACAGTGTTATATATTACCTTCGGGCTGGCATATTGATTATGTAAACCGGGATATTGTGCTATTTAAGTTTACCAACTTTATGTTTAACCGTTTCCTTAACTTTAAAATCCAGTTGTGCCAAGGAAAGGGCTGGGCGTGTTCACGTGCGGGGGTTATCGGGTTCAGCGAGTGGAATCCCCTGGCTTCCTTAAATGTCTTGCTGACAACGCAATCAGGGATGTCTCCACCCAGATCCACGCAAGATCACTTAAAAGAGGTGTTCCACCTCAGTCATCGCTCTTACGCTCAGGACAGGACTGAGCGGAACATTAGCCTACCGTCTTCAGCTTTTAACTTCTTGGACATACCTGGATTTCACGGTGCTGCACTCGGAATACAAAAAAAATAAATAACTGGGTTAAATTAGCCGATTCCAGTGGCGTCAGATGTTATCAAATAAGTCTACCTTAAGAAGTGTGTATCGTCAAATGTTCAGTGGATTTGCTTTCGTTTCTTTAAACTGAAATCGTCGCTTACTTTGGAACTTACCGCATCAAATCGTGCAAATTTATTGGGAACTAGTGTCGCCTACGTTTGGGGGAAAAAATTTTTTTTTAATTATTGGTAAGTTGCACTTTTTTCATTTTAATTTTACGGTGTTTTCAACATTAAGTGAAGTTTCAGTATAATGTCATTTCATCACTGCACAGAGGGTTCGCGTGGCTTATGCCTAGTTGGTTAAAATAAATCAGGGTGAACAGAAAAGCACAGAACTCATTGTCAGGCAAGGCAACGCACCACTTGGAGAGGACAACGCGTATAACCGCCAAACGCAAGCCGATAAAAATTCGAGGAAAGCGTAAGAAGGCTTAATAACGGACAACAGAAAGCCCGTCTACTTTTAAAAAGTTCACAGTTCAACGCGTATTGCTGCATTTATTTTCGACCACAAGTATGCTACATCTTCATGAATCAATTGGGGCCTAAATTGAGAATCGGTCAACTTCAAATAGACGGTGTGTGCTCGCGTGGCACGCTGGAAATCCAAAAGGACGCTTTGACTCTGCATTTGGAAACTGACGCTAAGAGCCAAGTCATAAGTTTGTTTCCCAGACCTTGTCGGGATCCCTGCGGCCCTCATGTGGCGAATGTAACGGCGGTGCTTGTCACCGTTGCTCTAAGCGAATTTTGTTTCCGACTAACCGATCAACTTTGTTGCATTCTGTCATTCTGGAAATAAATAAGATGCGTTTAGCGCAATGGTGAATGCAACGGTATAGTAGGCTACTTGTCACCATTGTGACAAACGTCCTTTTCAGACTGAACTGATAATTTTTACTGGATTTGGTCATTTTGGAAAGACATTAAAGTGCTTAAATTATGATGCACAAAGGAACTCCGCCTGGGTGCCAAGGGCCATGTGATTAATTGTGGAGTCATGCAGTTCAGTCTACGCGGCATGACGCGTAGGCTACGACATCCTTATGAGTCATTTTATTTATTTATTTATTTATTCATTTATTTGTCTGTTTACTTACTTACATAGTCTTTTATTTAATATCCTATTACCTATTTCGCGAAAGCGACTTCGCCCTGGCCTGGTGTTTGGACCGATCTACGCGTAAAACAGTAAGCAACGGGAATGTAGGCTACACTGTGTGGAGGAGACGATTTGCGCAATTAGTAGGCCTAAATCTCGTGCGTCACTGATTCCGTTAAAATTTAACGTTCATATTATATTATAACTGGCAATAATAGACTGGTATGATCAGGCTACTTGATCTTCGCTGCTCTGAACTCACCGTGTCCGTGATTAAGAAGGGTGTCTCCTTGCACAAGACGTGTACAGAATCCGTGGCGTCTGCAATTTGTTGCTCACCAAATTTGTGCTGTGATAGTAGGTTATGTTTTAAGTGTGCGTGACTCAAACCTCTGCCACGTTTTTTGAGGCATATTATTACTGTAGTCCCCGTCAGGCAGAAAGTATGTCTCACACACGCACACTCACGTTTTCAGATTTAACCGAGTGGCAATTCGCTGCAATAATCCCTTTTGACGCAAGAGGGCGACATGAACCTGAAAATGTCAAGCCAGTAAACGCTTTCCCAAGACTGAAGTGGCATCTGATTGATAGCTCGTATCAGTGAAACATGCTTTTCACTGTGAAGATTTTAATAAGAATTGTGCCTTGGATGTGATGGTTCTGTCAAATGAACAGTGTAACCAATACATCTCATTTGTGGAATCCCACCCATACTGACAACGATTAATATTACATTTAGCTGAAAGCGCCCCAAAATTTCAAAACTGACAGATCTAACAAGCTTTGTATCTGACTTTAACCAAATTTGCAAACTGCGACATACTCAAGATTCGTTGGCAACGGAAATATAGAAACAATGTGAAGTTCTGAAGACTGCCGCCTAGGTCATCTAATTATTCTGTTCATATTTGCTCTGCTGCGGGGGCCCAATTTATCTACATCATCAGAAAGTTGTGTTTGCCCCCTGCAGAGTTGTAAGGGTGTGTTTCCTTCGGCTAAAATCCTGGGTTTTCAGCAGCGGGTCCAGGGACCGCTTACGGATCCCGGAAGGTACTGTAGGGAGTCCCTGGCCAGATTTGATAAACAATGATTTTATATAGATTTGGGAATTTTTTAACTTTTTTTTTTTTCTTCCCCCCTTTGAACTTATTGAGACAATGCAGGTTTGGCTTGCTATCATTTGCTTTGTCTTTGAATTTTTCGCTGTCTTCCAGATGGCTGGCCAGGTGTCCACACTTTCACCAATTAGAAGCCTATTGATTCACCGCAGTCTTTAATGTAACCAGTTAATAATTTACCATTCATGCAAATGATTGCTGTATACTATAGCGTATAGCAAAATAAGCACCATATGAACACGGGCATTTTATTCTTCATGACATGCATAGCTATCCCTGACATAATGAGGTTTTAAGATGGTAATTAATCCCTAAATTTGAAAAGTACTTAATCGCGAAGAATTATCAGATTGTTAAAATTATGGGTCTGCAATTGAGGTTGGAACGAAAACCAGCATACACAGGAGTGCCCCCCCCCCAGGACCGAGATTTGGAACCACTGAGCAAGATTATCACTGGTCCTTCTCCGTTGTTCCGCTACATTATGAATGGCCAAGAGTGGGCGGGAACTATTTGTACTTCTTGGCGTGTGAAGTCTCGGTCTCTTGCTTGCGATTGGCTCCTCTGACAAAGATTGCGTGGGAGAAAGAACAGGGGTGGAACCCTTTCTGCCACGTGGGCGGTTCCAGCGCGTCGCTGATTGGCCAATGCTAACAATTTCCTCACTCGGCATCGCTGGTAGGTCGAGATGGCTAGACGCGGTGGGCATGTCTTATCGCCTGAAGAGGTAGTCTAACGTTTGTCCCATATCGCTGATTTCACATAGGGCTGAGCATGGTCTCTGGACGGAAGTTACTTGGAGCTGGTAGCCTTTTGTATTGATGGGGGATATGTTGCTTGCTTCGCTAGTCTTGTTTATATAGCTTCTAATGTTACTGAACTAGTAACCTAGCTCTGTGCTGTCAATGATCTACTTTAGCTAACGTTCGCTTACTGGTTGTAGCTTTGGAAACGTAATCATTTTGCTTGGACGTGGGCTCGCAAACAAGCTGATTGAAATAGCTTACGGTATCGAATAATAATAATAAACTCAGAACTGGGACTCAAACGGAATTATTTAAAACGGAAAGACGACGGAAGAATCTTTATTTTGGCTTTACAGAAAATACTTTGAGCGTGGATCCTCTTTATTATAAAGAACCAAATAAAGGAAGCTTTGTTGGTTTGGAATGAACTACATAGCGAGCTGTATAATTTAAGCCACATTTTATCTTCCTGGAACTGTCGCGCAGTCACCCTCATTTCGACCCCACATTAGTTGCGCGCTTGTTCTTCTTGAAAGCAGACCATCGTCGAATGGACCAACATCCCAGGGCAAGGAGCTGTACCGACCGCGGAGCTGCGTCCTGCGAAGTCGTCCCCGGCGCGCCCTCCATGAATTTGCACATCCATTCTACAACCGGCACCCGTTTCGAGCTGTCCCTGCCCTCGGAGGAGACGGTGGAAGGGCTGAAGCGAAGGCTTTCGCAACGACTCCGCGTGCCCAAGGAACGGCTTGCGCTGCTGCACAAGGAAACGTGAGTAAACTGTGGACGCGAATCCGCCACGTACTGTTGCCAGCTGTTTGCGCCACGTCCAGAAACACCGTGAAAACTACTCTCCGGCTCGCCAGTCTGGAAAAAAACGAATCGCTCCTGATAAGCAGGCTATCCTAATACGAGCTTGCAAAGTCATTATGCTACTCGTATTAATGAAAATGTATTGAGATTATTTTGTGGATAACCATGCACCACTGGTTGTTTTTAACGAGCCTACAACAGTAGATTTCAGACAGCTCGGTCGATATAATTCACATTTCACATTCACATTTTTCTGGTAGCCGGTTGCTCAACGTAGGCTAACGTTTGCAGATGTTGACATTGATCCGATTACACGTCAATGTGTCAATTTTATAGGGTTAGTTCGTTGTGCCACAGCACCAGGATGATTGCACGACGTCCTCAACCGTCCCAGGTCCCAGTCGGCTACTTGATGAGCTGATAATGTAAAATGTTTTGTTGAAAGCCTGAGTATCTGGGCGCTTTCTCTGGGAGGGTGCGGGCGTTTAGTTAAGGCTTGCATTCCAGTTCGGCGAGGAGGGGGTGGGGGGTGACTGGACGGTTAAACGGGAGCGCCTTCCCCCTCGGACCCCAGGCCTGGAGAAGTTTTATACATATTCTTTTGGTCTGACGCAAGTTTTCTTTGCAGCCTAGTCACTGCTGCACGTCCGCGTACGGTTCATACGCGAGTTTTGAGCACGGTGACCGGACAAAGCACCGTGATGCTTTCTAATAACTAGGGTAGGCTTCTCCTACGCTCACAACCGTTCGGGACAGACTCACGCGAAGTGTTGCCGGCTACATAACGTTAAATACTCGCGTCAGTGGTATGCTACTGATATGTAGCATACCTGATACCAAACTGTTATGGTTTATTTACATTTCCCAGTTATTAGTGAATTATATCGTAGGCTAGCAAATTACCCTATTGCTCTTCAATATCGTGCGTTCCGAGTGTTGGTGGACAGTGGTTTCTTTGTCTCTTTAAAGACCCGAACAGCTGTCACGTTTTGTTTTTCAGCGCAGAAGTACAGTTTGAAATGGTTCAAATGGGCTAGCATATTTAATAACAAAATCAATTTTAAATAACCACACTTTATTCATTAATATAATCGTGTTTTTTGTTTGTTCGTTTGTTTTTTTTATTTTTTAAAACCGACCTCTGGAACACGTTGATTCCCTTTGTTCGTTTGCAGGTGGTAGCCTAATAGGGCTAAGTGAATTCTGTGTCTTGAATAGAAACGGGTTTCGATGTGAAATCACGTTGATTTAACAACGCGATGGACCTAGAAACCCGTGTAGATGGGCCTTACCTGCTCCTGTTCAAGTATACTCAGATAGTAACTATATAGCCTTCTTGCGTAATGCTATGCTAACAATAGGCTACATATCCTTGAGCCTGCCTTGACTAGGCGACTAGGAATTACACCATGCAACCATGTGAAGTCCAAGTAACTATAAAAAATGACGTCTAATATTGAGAAACAACGACTTTCTGCAGTATTTTGATTAGCCATGTATCCTGCGTAGCCTACAGAAAAAAAAACTATCTACAAATGCACGCGGCGGCTGTTGCTTAATTCTTTCCTTATGTTGTAACCCCTTTTACCGCTGCCGGCTTTTTGAAAGGTCATCAGTGCCGGTGGAATGACGTAGTTACTTGGATGAACTTTGTGTTCCAAAAAGTTCGGTCACGTGCGAATCGATTTGGGCCGTCGTTGTGCTTGGCTTGATGACAAGCTAGACTAAGCCAAGCGGTTCATTGACGTCTGCGATATTATCGAAGGTCAGAGAACCAAAAACAAGCTAAATTTGTATTATGGCTGTTGTCTCTATTGTCTTTAACATTCTTCCGTCCTGGCTTCGAGCTCGTCTCTTTTGGAACGCTGTTGTATCAATAGTATTTTTTATATAATATTGAAAGAGGAGCTGAATGGTTTTTATTCATCTTTCGCTGTCTTTCTGTCCTCAGGCCCCTAAATTCAGGAAAACTCCAAGACTTTGGAATAGCCGATGGGAGCAAATTAACGCTCGTGCCAACAGTTGAAGCAGGATTAATGGTGAGTGTTTTTACTCAACCCTCCGAACCTCCACAGAAACGACAACAACAACCTAGTACATGGACACTCAAATCTAGACATCCAAACCTGGCCATGCCCCCCCCCCCTCCCCTCCCCCCAATAGTTAGCTGAACAGTTTTAGTGCTACTGATTGGCCAGGCTGCATTCGCACCTGACTCCCAGGTAACGGGGGGGCTTTGGGAAATGGAAGGAGATGCTGCTGTTTCAAATGTTTATCTATCCATTTTTACCCCCTCTCTCCAAAAGCCTTTACAGACAGACTGTTGTTTTGCATCGACGCTCGCCCTTAGCCTAAGTAATGCTTTTGAAAAGCGCGCTCCTTGTTATTAAATCGTCCTCACCGTCCCGGAGTTTATTCGTATCGGTCGATGTGTATCCCGGTTTTCGGGGGGTCAGAAGCGGTTCCGAAATGCGGACTGTGTTGACCGTTATCTCGGATGACGCGCGAACCTCGGGTGGATTACTCTGGGACGTGTGAATGTGGCGATGCGATGCGCGTGCCAGCGGTCGTTAGACTGTTAACTGCCGTTCCGCTCTCGCCGATGACTGGCGGCCTCTCCTGTTCTTGGCCTCAAGCTCTTTGTGTTCCCTGGCTTTGCATAAGAACATTGTCTGATTTCATTAATTGAGTCAATGCGTAAAAATATATTTCTCATTTCTTGTTCCTGTAACAGTCGCAACAAACATCAAGACCTGAGCAGTCCATCATGCAAGCCTTGGAGAGTTTGACAGAAACTCAGGTAAGCACTGATTTAAGAAAAAAAATATGTATATTTTTTTTGTTTACATTACACAAGCAGCAGCTGAATCATTAGTATGAATGTGTGTCTGGCTGTCTCTGTGTTTGGGGGACACTGTTGATCAACTTGTCAGGAGTTATTATTTTATTATTTATGTAAGAATTGGCAGCAGTGGCAAATCGACCCGGCCCTTTAATTTGGTTAAGGCTTTGGCCGTGTGCTCGCTCGCTCGCTCGCTCGCTCACCCATGCCGGTGTTTCGACACCTGCCGGTCGTGGGGGGGGTGTTCTCGCAGGGCTGTTAAATTTGCATGTGTCGGAAAAGGGCGTGTGGGGGGGTTGGGGCCACGAGGGGTGAGCGTTGAGTAGGGTGGGGGCCAAATCGGCAGCCTGTGCAAGCTGTGCTGGCCGGCAGGACCCTCTCTCTCTCTCTCTCTCGGTTCAGTAAAACCGGCGTGGAAACGCTCTCTGGCTTGCGAAAGGGGGGTGGGCGCATATTTTTACAACGGTTCCCCTCTAGTCTCCCGGGCGACGTGCGGTGAGGTGAGGCAAGCCCGGGCGATAAGCCCCGCCCCCCGCGTGCGTCACTGCCCCCCCCGCTCTGCGCGTGTGCCGCGGCTCAGCTGCAGCGGGAGACAGCGGGAGGCGGCCCGCGAGGGTTTCCAAGAAGAAGGGTTCAGAGAGGAGACCGCATCCCCCGCTTCTTATTTTAGCCCGGCGGCGTGTGTGCGTGTGTGTGCGTGTGTGTGCGTGTGTGTGTGTGTGTGTGTGTGTGTGTGCTCTCTCAATCCCTATCTCCCTCTCTCTCTCTCTCTCTCTCTCTCTCACTCTCTCTCTCTCTCTCCCTCGCTGCCTCTCAATCCCTATCTCTCTCTCTCTCTCTCTCTCTCTCTCTCTCTCTGCTTCTCTCTCTCTCTCTCTCACTCTCTCTCTCTCCCTCGCTGCCTCTCGCCCCTATCTCTCACTCTCTCTCTCTCTGCCTCTCGCTCCCTATCTGTCTCGCTCGCTCTCTCCCTTGCTCTGTCTCTTACACTCTCTCTCTCTCTCTCCCTCGCTCTTGTCTCTCTCTCGCTCTCTCTCCCGCTCTCTCGCACGCCCTTTGGCTGACCGCTCTGGGACGGGCTTTACTCAGCAGCTCTGATGAATCCTAATTGGCGTCCCCGGTCGACTGGGCAGGTGTGTCTCACTGAGACGCATGCAGCCGAGAGAGAGAGAGAGAGAGTGCTTGACTGTTTACTCGGCTGTGTGTGTGTGTGTGTGTGTGTGTGTGGGCGTGTTCGGTGAGAAGACTTCCTACCTGCTGCATTTATCCTTGTTGCACGAATGCAGTTCATGGATCTTCGTTGATTAATGTATAAAAAGTTTGTTGAATAGCACGCAGGGTTTCAGCTGTGTGGTAGTGTGTGCAGCTCTGTGTGGTAGTGTGTGCAGCTCTGTGTGGTAGTGTGTGCAGCTCTGTGTGGTAGCGTGTGCAGCCGTGTGTGGTAGCATGTGCTGCTCTGTGTGGTAGCGTGTGCAGCCGTGTGTGTGTGTGTGTGCAGCTCTGTGTGGTAGCGTGTGCAGTCGTGTGTGGTAGCATGTGCTGCTCTGTGTGGTAGCGTGTGCAGCCCTGCGTGGTAGCATGTGCTGCTCTGTGTGGTAGCGTGTGCAGCCGTGTGTGGTAGCGTGTGCTGCTGTGTGTGGTAGCATGTGCAGCCGTGTGTGGTAGCGTGTGCAGCCGTGTGTTTGAGGGCAGAGGAGGCTTGGGTGCGGATGTCGTGTGAGAACTCGACAGGGTGGCAGATTCTGCCTTTCTGGAGGCCTTGGCCTTGTGCCTTTAGCTCTCAGACGCTGGGTAAAGTAAAACAGGAAATGGGCGCTCGTAAGCAGGAAGTGTAACGCATGACAGTGCAGCGCCCGCACCGCTGGCTTCCTGTGCGTATTTTTAACCTGGAAGTCCTGTCTTTGTGAGCTCATCGCTCACTGTGACGGCGACAACAGATGTGTGTGCGTGCGTGCGTGCGTGTGTGTGTGTGCTTAGGGGGTGGGGTGGACAGGAAGCTGGCCCCTTCCATTGTGCCACCCCCCCCCACCCCACACGCCCTCCCCCCATGGATCTCCAAGGAAACGGCAGTCACACGGCGTGATGTGGCTTCAGGAAAGGTGGGGGGGGGTGGAGTAGGGTGGCTTGGCTAAATGCAATCGGCAAACAAAGGCCATTGTTCCGGTGGATTAGCCATTGTGTGGCCGGGCATGTCCCTTGCTGAGCGCGCATAGCGACTCCCGCCGGGGCTAGCGTCAGGGGCTAGCGTCAGATGGCGGACGCCGGCGTCGGGAACGCGCGGCTTTGTCTGCCCGTGTGTGATTGGCACTTCCTGGTGAGTCAGGAGAAGCTCCGGGGGCCAGTGCACGAACGGGCAGAGCGCTAAACAAAGGGACAAAAAACAGCAGTAATTACGCAAACAATAATCTGCTCCTTCCCTCCGGCGCACGGCTGTGTCTGCTTGTCTGGGGAGGCGGTGGTGTTAGCAGGGTGTGAAGGGGAGACCGGGGGCCTGGTGTGTGTGTGTGAGTGTGTGTGTGTCCGTGTCCGTACAGGATCCCCGAAGGTGAACGCTGGCCTTGGTGTTGGGCCCCTGCAGACTGTTGGCCGAGGCCACGTTTAGGCGGAGGGGTGCGGCTCTGTAATGAAGCGTTGCATGCTGGGAGAGGAGTCGCGGGCGACCGGCAGCAGACCGAATGATGGATTTTGCGTTTATTTTGCGTTTATTATTTTTTGTGTTTGTTCACGCATGGGTGAGCCTGCGAGGCAAGGCAACCTGGTACATTCTGTTCTTCGGCCACACCTTCCTCCTCTTCCTCCCACCCCGCCCCCGGCCACCCCAGCCACCCCAACTGATCTTCCCAAAAATAACAGCCAAAGAAAAACCGCTCTTAAAGCAAACAGACGCCCCCCCCCCCCCCCCCCCCCATACCCAGCAGCAGTTTGATGACTCGCCCAGTTGACAGACGCCTGGTGATTCAGGAAGGAATCCACAGGGACCGGGCAAAGGCAGCACAGAGCCAATCACGTTGCGTCTGCTTTCCTCTTATTCTTCTGTGCTTCTCTGAGGGGGGGGGGGGGGTTCCCACGCCGATTCTGTAGGTGTGGGGCACATCGGGTAGCCTGTGCTAAGCGCCCCACCCCCGCCATCATCTGCTGGTGGAACTCCAGTCCTGGAGGGCAGCAGGGTCTGCAGGTTTAACTCCAGTCCTGGAGGGCAGCAGGGTCTGCAGGTTTAACTCCAGTCCTGGAGGGCCGCAGTGCCTGCAGGTTTAACTCCAGTCCTGGAGGGCCGCAGGGTCTGCAGGTTTAACTCCAGTCCTGGAGGGCCGCAGCGTCTGCGGGTTTAACTCCAGTCCTGGAGGGCTGCAGTGTCTGCAGGTTTAACTCCAGTCCTAGAAACCCCCCCCCCCCGAGAGAGACTGGCTTCCTGGGCTTACCTTATTTGCAGTTGAAGGACATTGCCTCTATTAGTTTATTTTTTAAGCCATTTTTCTTTTTGGCATCAGTGTGTTTACTTTGGTAACAATGACTGGAGAAACAGCTCTGATCTCACAGCTGGCGTTGTGAGTTTATCGAGCCCAAAGCTGCTGACGGATTTGGGGACCCCCTGCTCGTGCGTCAGAGCACCCGCTGCTGAAAGTCACCCCTGTGGGCTGGGCTGGAACGATCCATTCCTCTCCCCAGGCAGGGGGGCCCCCCCTCCCACACTGAACAGTGGGCTTACCTGGCTGGGGTTGCCCCTGTCAGTCAGGGGGGGCGGTGACCTACCCTGCCCCCCCCCCCGTGTTGACTCACAGGTGATCTTTGCATGAGGAATTCTCATCCCCCCCCTACACACACATGCGCACACCCGCGCGCACACACTCATTGCGGTCACGCACAGTGTGTGTTGTCGTGACTGTAGTTTTTGTTTTATTTTCGTCTGTGATTTGCCGTGCGAAGACTGCATCCCCGGGCCTGTGACCAATTGGAACTCTAGGTTTTCACGAGCGGTATGAATTATGACATCACAATCGCCATCGTCTCCGGGGAGACAGAGGCTGATCTACACCAGTGCGGCACGATCTTGGGCGGAATGTAGGGGGTCATTCGTTGGATCTTTTTTTTTTTTTCTTTTTCTTGTTTTCTTTCTTTTTTTTCTTTTTTGGTTTCACAACCTGTTCCCACGGACGAGCCACTCCTTCAGCCGGGCTGACTCCGAGCATGCTGGGATTTCCAGCCTGTGGGGGTGGGTGAGGGCGGCAGAAGTAGGGAGAGAGGGGAAGAGGGAAAGAGGAGAGAGCACAGAAGGAATAGAGGAATGAAGAAGAGCAGGAGCATGTGTTCCCTGGGGGGGGTTGTTGGAGGGTCAGCACACAGGTCACGTTGCCTGGGGTGGGGGGATTATTGATTTAGGGATGCCACTGCCACATTCTGTGCTTCCTCATCAAAAATGTCTGCCTCCACTGTGTGTGTGTGTGTGTGTGTGTGTGTGAGGAAACTGTGCCATCAGCAAACCCATCAAGATTCTCACTTCTGTCACAGGGGCTAATGCACACAGCAAAGGATTAATGTTTCTCTCTCTCTCTTCCTGTCTCTGTCCTTCTCTGTCTGTCTCTCTCTTTTTCTGTCCCTCTTGTCTGCACTTCCTGTCCTCAGGTCAGCGACTTCCTGTCTGGGCGGTCCCCGCTGACGCTGGCCCTGCGGGTGGGCGATCACATGATGTTCGTCCAGCTGCAGCTGGCGGCCCAGCAGTCCGGCGGGCAGCAGCTGCACCACCGTCACCTGATCGCCCGGGGGGGCGGGGCCAGCGCCACGGCGACCGCGGGGGTTTCGGGGAGCGGAGGCGGGCGTGTCCGCGTCCCCCTCCACGCCCATCGGGTCTCCGTGCCGACCACCGCCACCTCCGGCAGCAGCCCTGCCTCCACGCCGCCGCCTGCCTGCCCCACACCGCCCCCCGCCTGCCCCACACCGCCCCCCACACCCCGCTGCAGCCCCTCGACTCCGCCCCTTTCCTGCCCCGACGGCTCACCTCGCCCAAACTCGCCCCCCGCCGCCCACAGCACCCCGCCGACCTCCCCCTGTGCAGAGGTGAGTCCTCAGACCCGAGGCAGCGCTCTGAGCCGCAATGGCTTCCCTGGCTCAAACACAGGGATGATTAGATGCTAAGCAAATCAATTGTCCTGTAGCTGGGATTGTTTTGTTCTTTCCTTTCAATTTCTGTCATTTGTAGTTGACCAATATTTCTCTCTCCCTCCCCCCCCCCCCCCCCCCGCAGGCTACCTGCCGCACGCAGACTCCTGGCGCAGGCTCCGCCCCTTCCTCCTCGCGCTCTCGCAAGCCCGGCGCCGTCATCGAGAGCTTCGTTAGCCA
The DNA here is from genome assembly GCF_013347855.1 of Anguilla anguilla. Classification (NCBI taxonomy): domain Eukaryota; kingdom Metazoa; phylum Chordata; class Actinopteri; order Anguilliformes; family Anguillidae; genus Anguilla; species Anguilla anguilla. The sequence continues at coordinate 3,587,565 of NC_049206.1, forward strand.
CGCCCCCGGAGTCTTCTCAGGGACCTTCTCAGGTGAGGCGCCCGTCTCCGCTGGGCCAGGGTCAGGAAAACTGGGGTTTGCGGGGTCAAATCCCGGCCGGGGCATTGCTCTCGTACCCTGGTATCCTGCTGTGTTAATGGTCTGCATGCCCGAAATGTGCATTTCTGCTCTGAGACTGCATTGGGGAAGAGTCTGACCTCTTAAATGGCTGCCCCGCAGGCACTTTGCACCCCAGCTGCCAGGACGGGACGGGGCGCCCCAGACGGGACGTTGGAACCATCCTGCAGATCCTGAACGACCTGCTGAGCGCCACCCGCCACTACCAGGGCGTCCCAGCATCCCTTGCTCACCTGCGCTGCCAGACGCGGTGCGCGCCCCCCTCGCCGCCGCCGTCCCCCTCGCCGCCCCCCTCCCCCGCCGGGATGCCGGACCTCTGCGCCACATCTACCTCCGTGCCCCCCGGCAACCCCCTGGCGCAGTGCCAGGACCCCGCCCACGGGAGCAAGCCTGCCGGTGAGTCCATTCGCTGACCTCAGATGAGTCCGGTGTGTGATTCGCTGACCTCAGATGAGTCCGGTGTGTGATTCGCTGGGCTTACATGAGCATTGCGTGTGATTCGCTGGCGTCAGATGAGTCTGGCGTGTGATTTGCTGCCCTCAGTTGAGCCTTGCGTGTGATTCGCTGGCCTCCGATGAATCCCTGGAAATGCTGGGAACAGACGGAGCAGTCTGGATTCCATGTCTCTCCAGACCAGTTTTCCCTCTGCCCCATTACCCTCTCCTCTGCAAACACAACACCCCCCTCAAACTGACCCCCCCCCCCCCCAGGGCAGACGCAACACGGCATGGGGGGGGGGGGGTTGTAGTGGTAGGCATGTGACCTGACCCAGCGAGGCTCAGCTGTGTCTGCTTTCCTTCATCTTTCACTTTTATTCTGTTGAGTTTGAGGCCGAGATAAGGCGAGTGACGGAGTGGGAGAGAGAGAGGAAGGGAGGAGGGGAATTCCTAAAGCCTTTGTTTGTGTAGTCTGGCTGGACAGTGGTGGGGGGTGGGGGGTGGGGGATGGGGGTGTCCTGTCCGTGCGCGTTTGGATTCCTTTTACTTGCGCCGCCTATTTAATGCACTGCAGGTAACCCCCTTGCCCCCCCCCCTCAGCCCCCCCCCTTTGCTGTGCATTCCTGCTGGATTTCAGTGGCTGCTGGAGGGTGGTGGTGGTGGGGGGGGGGACCCATTTTACTGTGGATCCGAAACACACAGAGTGAAGCCTTTGGGTTTCAGCTGGCCCGGCCCCCCCCCCCCCCCAACCCCCCACCCCCCTCTGAAATTCCTCAGGGCTCACAGTGCCTTCAGTGGCCTTGTGTATTTAACAAAAATGTCAAATGTGGGGGGGGGGGGCAATCCTGTATGATTTCAGCGGTTGTTGTTACAGCCGTTTTCCACATTCCGACCTCCGAGTTTGTGTGACGCTGCCCTGCGTCCATTCCAGTGAAATCAAACCGTTTTAATTCGATTCAGATCAGGTCGTAATCCAGAGTGAATCTGAACGCATTTTTATGGCGCGTTTTACCAAACGTGTCACATGTACCCCAGCTTCCCTCTCTAACTTGGGGAAATGTTTTTATTTATTTATTTTTTGGAGAGTCGACCGTAGCCATTGTGGACAGGGACGGGAATACGGGTTAGCGACCGCCATCTTGGATCTGCACAAGGGCCGGTGTTCCATGTCGTGGCCATTGTGGCAGAGTGCGGGTAGTGGAAACTGCGCTACAGGCCATTGTCTCCCCTGAGTCTGGAGTTTATTATGGGAGGGGGATATGCAGGATGGCCAGGAGTGTCTGTATCCCTCCGGGGGAGAAGGGGAGGGGGGCGGTTGCACGCAGGTGTCGACGGATTTCGGAGGGGGCGCTGAACCTTGCGTACGAGGCGGCTCAGCCCGATTCGGCCCCGGTTCAGCCTAGGCTCCGCCTCCAGCCTGAGAGCGCTGTTAGCCTGGACGCTAACGCTTTGGCCCGCATGACGCCTGCAGGCGCACGTCTTTTTTATTTTATTTTTTTGAGGCGATTGCGTCGCATCGAGCTGGCCGTAAAGCAGCGGCTTTGGGGGACAGTTCCCCCGTCCGTCCGTCCGTCCGTCCGTCCCCCCCCCCCCCACCCTCCCCGGGAGCGCGCCGGTCCGAGCAGCTTTTCCCGGAACGGTCTCGTTTTACAGAAATGACGTTTCGTTTGCGATCGATAATCTCATCATCAGCACAACAACAAGCCGTACTGAGGAAGTGTGTGTGTGTGTGTGTGTGTGTGTGTGTGTGTGTGTGTGTGTGTGTGTGTGTGTGTGTGTGTGTGTGTGTGTGTGTGTGTGTGTGTGTGTGTGTGTGTGTGTGTGTGTGTGTGTGTGTGTGTGTGTGTGTGTGTGTGTGTGTGTGTGTGTGTGTGTGTGTGTGTGTGTGTGTGTGTGTGTGTGTGTGTGTGTGTGTTTCATTGAGAGCACACTTCCCTCTGTTCTATAGGTGCTGTTAGTCAGCTGATGAATGCAGGGCTTGTTTATTCGGGGGGGGGAGGGGGTGTAGGGTTTGTACATACCGTCTTTGTGAGTAATTTCATAGCTGGCGTTGCGTGTACGTTTGCATTGTGACGCGTGCGTCAGTAGCGAGTTGCGGACAGCAGGCCTTGTATGGTGTGGCTGTTTCAGCGATAAAACGCATCACAGCTGTATAGACGCGTTAGAGACGAGACTCAGGACTGGAAGATCAGATTTTTTTTCCTTTTTTTTTTTCTCAATTTTTTTTTCCAGGTGGGGTGTGTGGAGATATAGAGGGAACGGGTGTGGCTCCTCCCTTTTTGTGTTTACGCCCGTCCCTCTGGGGTGAAACTCTAGAACACTGGCCTGTTCTCCCCCCCCCCCCAACTAGTCTTTGTCAGGGGGGCAGGGTAGGGCAGGACAGGGTGGGATGGGGTGGGGGGTAGGCAGCATTATGACTGACAGTGAGATATGTTATCTGCAGTTTACACAGTGAGTCTCATATAAACGGGTGGGGGGGGGGGGTGACTTTGTCTCAGTTTTGGCGAGCTTGGCAATCGGCAAAATTAACGTCTTGAGACTGGTTTGGCAGAAATAAATCCATAAGTAAATGCATGAAATGAACACGCACACTTAGTTGAGGGTCAGACTTCAGGCTGTTCCACAGAAGTGTTTAAAAGTGCCAGATTTGGGTAAAAAGCCACTGCCCTTTCTGTAGTTGCTGTGCAGCTGCGGGGTGGGGTGGGGGGGGGGGGGGGTTCCGGCCCGGGATTCTTCTCCCCCAAATGTGATTGATTGTGTGACTCCCCTGTCCTGTGTCTGTCTCACCTTAGTTTACTGACAATGGCCTGGATTCAATCAACATTCCAACGTTCGCCCTTAGGGTGGGTTAGCAAATGACCCCCAGGCATCAGTTACACTTACCCCCCCCTCCACGCCCCCCCAGTCCCAAACCTCGCTGGATACGCACCTCAGCGTTAGTGTGTTAATCGAACCCAATGGCAAGGCAAGGCAAGGGGCAGCTTTATTTTTATAGCACATTTCATACACTGGGGCAATTCAAAGTGCTTTACAGAGTAATAAAGATACAGTAAAGGCAAAAAGATTTACAATTAAGAATTTCAAAAGTACAGACAAGAGATGCAAAAGATAAAAACAACAATGCAGTGCAACCCAATGAGGAGAGCAGGCCGTCCAGCCCAACAGCGCTCGCCCATTCTCCTGACTAAACTGGACCCAGTGCTCTGAACACCTGCAGACTAGATGGTGTCTGACAGACCAGCGTATCAAAGCCCGGTCTTGCAAACCCCCAGAGTGTCTGCCTCTGGTGCTGTTTCACTCAGGATGGAGGTAGACATTTTCGCCCTGGCGCTGACCGTGTCTCCCCCCCCCCCCCCCCCTCCCCAGGCGACGGCGTGCGGCAGACTGAGAACACCGCCACGCGCTGCAAGGTGCAGCGGCTGCAGCTGCTGATGGAGCGGAGGAGGCTTCGCAGGAAGGCCCGGCGGGACGGCCACGCCCCCTACCCCTGGCTGGCCAATCGCAGGGCCGGCCGCGGCGCCCGCAGCAGCGACAGCAGCGTGTCGAGCGAGTCGTCCTCCCTGGACATGGACTACGAGGACTCGGTCTGGAAGCCCGACGTCAAGGCCGACATCAACTCCGAGTTCGGCGTCATGGCGTAGCGAGGTCGCGAGGTCGCGAGGACGACGCCCACCCGCCCCGTTACTTTTTGGGGGGGGGGGGGGGAGGCGGGTGGTGGGATGGAAGACGGGGAGGAGAGGGGGAGGAGTCCGGATGGAGGGAACAGGGCCACACCCCAGAGGGAGGGGGTGCAGTGAAACGGTCCGTTACCACCTGGCAACAGGCCACTCCCCCCCCCAGCCACAGTCCACTCCCCCCCCAGCCACAGGCCACTCCCTCAGCCACCAGCCCTGCCTCATGGTTCTGTATTGACCCTTAAACTTTATGCTGTTTTTAGTTTTTTTTTTTTTTTTTTTCTTCTTTTTTTCTTTATGGAAATATAAAAAAAAAAAAATGGGTGTATTTGTATTTTTGGAGTTTGGTGGGGGTGTTGCGAGATTTCATGGACGGTGAAGTAATTATGGATTTAGACCACGTGAACGCGTGTGGAACGTGTGTGGAACGCGTGTGGTCTCTCTGGATGATGGACTTCAGTGCTTTCCCCCCCCCCCCCCCCCCCCCTCTCCATACGGACGTATATGCTGGACTCAAACAGGACTGTGCATTTAGGATTATACCTACTGTATTTGGGAAAAGGAGGTGACATGCCCCTTCCATCCCAAAAATGGGCATTTTAGGTTCCTCACCAATATGAATGAAATTGCTGAAGGTTTTTTTTTTTTGATGGGGGGGGAGGTACTTAATTATTGTTAAATCTAATATGTAGCAATGTTCACAAAGCATTCAGGTTCTGAAAAGAAATGATGAAATATGTTTTTTGCACATTTTCATGGGGGGGGGGAGGGGTTTGTAATTCCCCCTTAACTGTGTGAGCCTTTGTGGGGGGTAGGGGGGGGGGGGGGGGGGGGGGGACAATTTAATGATGTTTATCTGAGATGTGTATGTGTGTATTACAGGTGGCCTCAGTGCTGGAGGTTATGAATGGCTATAATCAGTGAATTGAAAACTGAATAAATAAGTGCTTTAGAAAACAAAAATTGTAGAATTGTGAATGTAGATATAAGCAACAAAGATCTCGATTTTTGTTTTTGTTTTTGCACAGACCCGGTGGGTCTTGGTTCAGCCGGGTAATGAAATGGGCCCTTACTGTGGCAGGGGTACAGGCCTCCTGCTCATTCACTCTCTCCATCCTCACCAACCTGACGCTCCTTTCTACACGTTCACACCATTCACCCTCATCTGCGTGTGTGTGTGTGTGAGAGAGAGAGATGGGGGGAGAGGGAGGGAGGGAGGGAGGGAAAGGGAAGAGAGCGAGGGAGAGAGAGGGAGGGAGGGAGAGCGAGAGATTCCGAGAAGACCTGAAGGGGAGCATTGTAAAGAAGTCTTTTTTCTTTTTTTTTTTTTCTTTGTTTGGTTTTATGAACCGGTGCCTCCAGATTCTCTCCTGTCATTTACATATCAGATGGAACGTTTCCTCTAAAAGAACTCTGCTACTAATTTATTTTATTCTTTTGTCTTGGGGGGGCGGGGGAGGACCGTTGTATGAACTATCCTGGACTCAGGAGGTGTGTGTGTGTGTGTGGGGGGGGGGGGGTATGGATATGGTAGACTGCTCTTCCCCAAATGTGAAAAACTAAGGAGAAATGCAGCGAAACATTCCGGAACTTGATTCCGTCTTGAACAACGAGGTCACGCAGGGCCCCTCGCGTCCGAAGGGCAGATGGAATTCTGGGAATATTTTTCCTTACCCACCTATAGCCCACTGGTTCCCTTTAAAACATTTTTTAAAAAAAAAGTATGTGCGTATTGGAAGGTATCGAACGTTGCACACCATTTGCAAGCGAGAGATTACTGGCAGGAAGGTTAACGACCGCATTTTAAGTGGCCTCATCCTTCACACAAAGTCATACGGGGGTTCCCTCTTTGTGAAATGGGGAATCCTGCTTCACATCGAGGCAGGAGGAGCCCTGGCAGATTTCTGCGCTTCTGCCGAGCCGGTTTGAGGATGTCGCTGCTTCAGGGTTTTAATGTGCAGCCCAGGGCGAGATTAGGACCCGTCGCCCTGCGTGTGACGCAAACCCAGGTGCGGATAAATGGAGTCTCCGGACGGGTCTGAGGCGGGGTTTTAACGTCGCTGAACGGACTGTGCGGCAGTGTGAGATTTAGCAGAGTAAAGCCGCTTCTCCACCGCATGGTACCGGCTCGGCTCGGCTCGGCTCGGCTCGCTGTTGGTACCAGGTACTCCGTTTTCCACTGCAGATAGTACCCCCCCGTCAATGTAGCTGGTCGTCATTAGCGACGCCGCATGAAACCGCGTTGCTCTGACCAATCAGTGGTCTGCAGTGTTTTCACGTCACCTTTTGGTATCGCCTCAGCTCGCCTGGAACCTTGACGGAGGTGATACCAAAAAAAGTACCAGGTACTATCCACAACTTTTGCCCGATGGAAAACCAAAGAAGTCCAGTTGAGCCGGTACCATGCGGTGGAAAAGCGACTTAACACTCTAGACCTGAAGGTGAAATTACTTTTCTTTTTTTTCTGAAATGTCGAAATCACGGGATTTTCCTTAGTTTTGCTGTCTTGACCCGTGAAGTCCCCCGTCCGTGTCAAAGGCCATTTGTGCTTTGTGGAAACGCCTCCAATCTGTCCACCTTCCACCAACAGGTTGGAAATGCAGAATAGAAACAGATATTTACAACAACAAAAAAAGTTTTGATTGTGTTACCGTGGCAACCGAGCACCCTAAATTAGAGGGGATTTAACCACCAGGACATAACCATGTGCACTTCCTGTCTCCTTGCGCGTAGCATTTTAAACTACCCATTTTCCAAACTCCAGAGAATGCATATAAATAATGAATATATTCTCTCTCTCTGCCTCACCTCTGTGTTAAACTTCAAAGACACATGAGAAGGTAGAACACAAGGTCTCTGTGGTTTTCACACCAGTTGGTGGACACTGTGACTACATGCTCTTTCTGACTGAAGATATCTTCGTGTCGCCAAACGTTGGAAACAGTCAAAATATAATGTTCTAGCTGATAGAGCAGTGTAGCATGCGTGATTAATAATCAGTGAAACCGAAATGGTGAACTGTGAAATTTTTTAGGGCAGTTTGTTTCATTATAGGGAGTGGCTGAGGGTGAGTCACAGTAGTTGAAATGTCCTTTTCTTATTTTGTTGAAACAATGAAAAAACTTTTTTCCAAAATATCTACTAAATGTAAATATAGAAAAATATTATTTTCTCATGCAATACATTTCAGTGTGACTTGTGGTCGCGTTTTGTTAGGTGATAAATTAAAATGGGAGAAAAACTACGCGAAACCAGCATATGGAAGTCTTTTTTTTTTCCTTTATGTCTCACGTACCTGTGTGTGTCGGTTGCAAACTTCTGTTATAGTTTCAGTGGAAAATCTTAAAGGCGTCAAACGGTCTAAAAACAAGTCTGAAACCAGGTTTTCATTCAAAACATAACTGCTCAAAAGGGGGGGGGAAAAACACAAAAACACAAAGTCCTGTCTGACGAAGTTGTATTGAAGAAAGCGCGGACACACAAATCGTTTAGCTGTAATGTTCTTTATGCATTTGGCTATGTCACTGTACAACGAGGCTGCTGATTTCTGTCAGGCGCTCACAATACTCACTGAGTGGAGTGTAGAATGTGGCTTTCCTTCAGAATTCTATTTCCAGGATTCCAAACTAACCCCATTCCTTTGGGCCATGATCATGCACTCTAGAAGTTCTAGAAGTGGCAACGCCAGGATCCAGCTGTATGTTCTCTAAAGACTACGCCCTTCTCTGTGACACATGTCCCAGGTGTCCTGCGTTCAACACTCAAAACTTGAAGTGCGCTGAATCTGAGCGTTCTAGAACTCTGTTGCTTTGAGTTATGGTAGTAATTGTTGCATCAGCGTTAGAATGTTAAGTCACAGACATTCTAATGACATAATTGAGATCTCACACCTTAAAGGGTTAAACACGATAGAACTGCCCGTCTTTCGAGAGCTTGTTTTGCACAGTCCGGGACATCAGAATTCTTCCAAAGTAGCTTCCAAATGACCTCATCTGGAGCAGCAGGTTCCACTAAGATCCCCGACACCTCAGGCCAAACACCTTTCTCATTTCGACACGGACACTTAAATAAAAAAAACCTTAAAATCTCAAAGGGTGCTAAAGAAATGTACAGAAACTGTTTCACGTGAACTGTATGTTCAAGGGCAACAGGTCCACAAAACCCCAAAAGCCTCCAAAGTATACAACAAAAAAAAGGGTTTCCAGAAAGGAAACTAGGTCAATGTTTTTTTGGTGTTCCTGATTTGTCAGCTTCCATATTTACCAAGTGTGGTTCCACTTAAAGGCTTATTCTGCACTGGTAGCTCGTGCAGAAAGGCCTACATCAAAAGAAGGCCGCTGCAGGAATCCCTGGTGTTTTTTTAGACCATAAACCCAGGGAAAGTGGTTTGTTGGCCTTTATGTAACGCATGCGATGGAGGTCGAACCAAACCTACGGGTCAAACTAACAAGAGAACAAAATATTGGGTGGAAACGGTACGCAACCATTTTTCTTTGAAAATCACGGTACAATTTTAAGTTCAGTTCATATTAAGTATAGGTTCACTCACTGCATTGTGATCGAAATGAAAGTAGGCCTGGCTTTATCCGTTTTAAGTACTTCTGATGAATTTATGCAACTATTTCCCCCTCTTTTTGTAAAGCATTTAAACCTCCTTGATTTCAGGCTTGTTTGTTGTTGTTTCAGTTTTTGATTGTCACGCATTTCCTTGCCTACGTGTCAACAAAATTTTATAGCGGGATGACTCGCTGCTGCTGTGGTCACTGGGGCTTTTGTTTCGGTCTTGGAGGAAGTAAATAAACTTGCTCCCACCTACGCGCTCTGCTGGCTCGGTGCCATTTTAAATGAAAATAAAAAAAATGTTTTATTCTCTCACGGCATACTAACCTTCCCGCTCGCGCTCGGTTACGTAATATCTGGGTCGCAGGATCAGATAAGAGAAAAAACACGTCGTATGTGCGGACGTCTTTTAGACGTCTCTTCGTCAGAGATCAGTGCTTGTGTATATATGTATAGATAAGTATACAGGCTTTCGTCTGATCCTTGGTCAGGACACACGATTACTTTGCCAGAACAATTACACCTTTTTGTACCACGATAAAGCAGCCGGTATTTTAAGCTGTATTCATTTTGTCTCTGGGAAATTCAGTTGCTGTGCAGTCGATGTGTAGCCTAATCTTTCAGAGATATGCTTATTATATCGAATCTGTTTGGAAATGGAAATTGGGCCAGTTATAAAATAGTTTTCAGTTGAGCTTGGTTTTTGCATTTTAGGGTAATAATGTTTGCAGTTGAATCTGTGAGTTTAAGTGGCACTGGCTATATCAGTTTTTCCATTATTTTATAATTTATTTAATAATTAATTTTTTTCCTGTATGTATGTGCACTTCAATCCGATGCAATATGTTGCAGTATACAGTAATAGTGTTTGTGTGGATGTCCTTTGGAGCTAAACTCCTGGTAGCCCTCCCTGTCACTTTAAGGAACTTTCGGTGGTGTTTAAGTTTGCATTCCATACACAAATTCCTCAGCTTCGGCTGGGCTAAGAGGTCGACATCGAAAGGGCTAGGGGAGATCGTGGAAGCCAAGATTGCTTTTATGAAGAACTTGGCAATGACCCTGAAACCCCAGTCACTTTCACACGTGTGCTGTTTTCTCAGTCTTTCTGGGAAACCCTCCACTCATTATGAAAAAAAAGCCCTTTTATGGTACTGTAAACACATCTCTGTAATAGTTCTGAAAAAGCACAGAAAAAAAGTGAATGAACACAGGAAACCATATCTGGCAGGAAGTGTGCACTGTCGCCATGGTGACAAACTGAAACCACGCTTGCACGGATAGCCTTGCCAAATATTCTCTCTCTCTCTCTCTCTCTCTCTCTCTGGGTTGAGGAAAGCACGGTCAGATCGGCCTACAAATTCGCAAAGGAGTCTTAAACACAGAAACAAGAATTAACAGCGCTCTTGTAATCTGCCGCAAACAAAACTGACATTCTGAATAGACGAGGCTTGCGAAAAAAAAAAAAAAATTTCACAGCCCGTTGACGTGAATGAAAATTCTCTGTTTCCTGTCTTAGGCAAGAGGGGAGATTCGCTGGCTGTCTCACGATTTCAGTCTGTAAGACGAGCACACGCATACATAGAAAAAAAAAACATCAGCGCCCACTTGATCTAGATCCTTTAGTAAAGCTTTATCTTTGCTTACTGTCTTTCTCTGTTGATACCGGGTAATCTGCCACCAGTGTACTAGTTTGATCGCTTTTTCTAGTGTAATCTCTCTCTCTCATTTTTTCTCTTTCTCTATCTCTCTCTTTCTCTCTCTCTCTATCTCTCTCTCTTTCTCTCTCTCTCCTCCTCTGCGGAGTAAAGTGTAGCTGTTATCCGCTTCTCTCCAGCTGTGTGACACACAATCATTAGTTGTTCTTTTTTTTGTTTGTTTTTGTTTTTGTTGTTTTAGCTCTGGACATTTGTGCCCGGCTGGTTTCCAGCACAGAATGTATGTTCGTTCTCAGGAGAAGAATGCAGTCAGGTATGTACGATCGTCCTTCGACCAGCTGACATTCATTTTGCATGAGTTCACAGCCTGGCCTTCAAATCTCGTCCGTGCTGTGGGAAACAGATGTCAGGCGGGAGAGATGTAATTTTAGGTGCAGTCGAAGGCCTGTTTACTGTTCGTAGGTTGTTGTTTCGTAGAGCCAGCGTTGGGCTGTGGCCAGACCAGGTTGATCCTTGTCACAGTCTGTTTATGTTATTTACCCCATTTTTCAAGCAAAGGCGCACAACTCTAAAGTCATATTTTATATTTTAGCTAAAAAAAATGTAAATGTCATCAGAACTAAAGGAATTCAGTACTCAGCTCAAGGGCACAACAACACTGCCTCACGTGGGACCTGAAATATGCAACCCCCCCCCCCCCCCCGAGTTTCAAAGCTCCGTCTCCCCACAATTACGCAGCTCTGCCCCCCTAGATCCTAAAATCAAGCAGGACTGTCCCGAGCTGGAAACAGGCCCGACTGCTCCCAAAACCATAAATCAGCCTGCTTGTGACCAGGCCACATTCGGGTCACTGAGCCTCGGCTTCAGTCGCCAGTCCGCGAAAAATAGTGATTACCCCCTCTCCCCCCCCCCCCCTCCCCCCCCCACACCCCTCTTTGTTCACAGCACCTTCCCGTGCGAACGTTCTGTGTTCGCTCACCTCAAAGATTACCGCTCGACTGCCGTTAATTCGGCTGCCTGTGAGTCTACGGCAGGCCTTGGCTGTGATTGGCCGAAGCCTCGGGCGTGACAGGCCGAGGGCTCGACCGGGATTGGCTGAGGGCTCGCAGGCGCGTGGTCCTGGCTGCGTCCACTGACCCCTTGTGTTAAGCCTGCTTTGGGATGCGTTTACACGAGCTGTGGTTTGGGGAGAGGGGGATTTGCGGTTGGGGGGGGGGGGGCGCAGCTGTAGGCTGGGGGGAGCTGGGGGTTTGGGCGTGGAGGGGTGTAATCTGAGTCATCCAGGCTGAGTCACCCTTTTAAAGTACAGTGTCCCAATTGAGCTCGGGGTCAGGGGAGGTGAGGTAGGCCCTGCCGGGCCAGGCCTGGGGTGGGGGGGGGTGGGGGGGGGAACAGGGGGGAACCAGGTCAGGCATGTCCCGTGATGGCCTTCATCCACGCCCATGAGCTATGACAGGTCATACAGATGCCGCACTACTTTATTGTTTAAAGACAATGAAAAAAAAATTTTTTTTTTTGCTAAATGAATAACTCCACACTCCTCTTCGGGGAGCGGCACTTGTCTTTCTTAATTTTTTATTTTATTTTTAATTTTCCTTCTTATCCCTTCTTAAGTTATTAAGCCACTATGTGTTAAACGGTTATCGCAATGAACTGCAATTGAGACAGTTTATGTCAAGACCAATATGAATAAAAAGCAGTTTGTCATGCCCCCCCCCTTTCCCTTTCCACCTCCAGCAGCCAGCACCTGTGGACAGGGGGGGCAGGTGCTGGGACAGGGGGGGCAGGTGCTGGCTCAGCTCCCCAGAGGGACAGGTGGGCTCTCTGGTAAATGTGCATACTACACAGGAAGGGTCAAACGAGCGTTTGCATCAGCAAGGAAGCGCGAGACAAACGCTTAGAGCAGCGTTTACTGCGTATGTACACACACACACACACACACACACACACACACACACACACACACACACACACACAGACATACACGCACACACACACACACGCACACACAGACACACACACGCACACACGCACGCACACACACACATACAAACACACACACACACACACGCAGACATGCACGCGCACACACACACACACACGCACACACGCACGCACACACACACATACACGCACACACACACACACACACACACGCACTCAGACATACACACACACACACACACACACACTCAGACATACACACATACACGCACACACGCACACACGCACACACAGACAGACATACACGCACACACACACACGCACACACACGCACACACATACACGCACACACACGTCGTGCGCGCACACACACACACGCACATACGGACAACCAGAAAGTCGGCGGCAGCAGCAGCAGCGTGAGGTGGAAACTGAGATCGGCTCCCGAGCTGCAGCGCGGAGTCTAAAGAAGCGAATGAAAGAGGAGGAAACGCAGAAACCGAAAGCCGGCTCGGCCGCCTGTCAGCGAAGCGGAGAGGCGCGTGGCAAAGGTCACGAGCGACGACACCCCGCCTTCACTGCTCTCGGCTCGTCTGAAAGGGCCCGCGTCCTTTTCCACTATCACCAACAGAATCTCCACCGCCGTCATTTCTGGTAAATAATAATAATAATAATATTAATAATTTAACCCCTCTGTTAATCGCTGACAGTCACGCGCATGAGTACGGGCGTGAATGTCAGTGGCTTGTGATCCCAGCAGCGGTCATAACTGGCCTACTTCTCTGTTCATCGGAGGTGTGCTTATTCTTAACAGGGTGACAGAACTGTGGTCTACTGAGTCCTCTGCAGTACTTTGGTTTGGGGGGGGGAGGGGGGAGGGCTGGGGATAGGAGTAACTGTTATTTTGAGATGACATACTTCAGCATTTTAAATGCATCAGTTTCAGTTTTTTATTTTTGTTTTGATATTTTTAAACTGAACTGAGGTGTTCGGCCTTGGTTTCCAGCGAGGATCGATCGTGTGCTACGTGTGTTTCCAAATAATAGAAAACTCAAGCAGGTTTTGAGATGACAAATTAAGGCCAGGGGAGGGAGGGGGAGGATACCTTTCGGGTGTGAAAAGGGTGGGAAGACGGGCCCCACTGCGGAGTGGGATGGGGGGGGGGGGGGGGGGGGGGGGGGCGGCAGGTGGAGGAGAAACCTCCCCCATCCCAAACACGCCTGCAGCCGACACCCCCCACACAGAAATGACAGCGTCTGTATCATTAGCGGCACCAGAGTTCCAATCGTGGGTGTTCTCGAGAGATTTGCGGGTGGACTTGGGGCGGGGCGGGGGGGGGGGGGGGGGTGACTGCAATATCGGCCTTCGAGGTCAGGGGTGGGGGGTGTATCAATCAAAAAGTGGGCACAGGATGCAACATGCCAGTGCTAGTGGTTGGTGTGTGGGAGTGTTTTAAATGATCTGTACTAAGAACTAAGTGCAAATAAGTACTGAGAAGAATTCTTTTTTTCAAGCAGTTTTTTTTGATTGGGCTATTTTTCATTCTTTTCAAACTGACAGAGAGAGAGAGATTAAGAGAGAGAGAGAGAGAGGGAGGAGGGAAAAGAGAGAGCAAGGGAAAGAAAGAGACGGAGACCCACCGTGAGGTACAGGATACAGGCAGAGACGTCGCCTTTACAGGAAGTGATGTCACATGGGCATGATGCCCCTGATGAGGCTTCCTCCTGCCCCACTTCCTGTCACAGTCGATGATAGACGTCTGGTGCTCAGTCAGCTGGTGGACATGCCTCACCAGGTGGCACGGTGAACCCGCCCCCCCCCCCCCCACCCTGCCTCCCTCCCCTCAAACATCTGAGAGAGAGAAAGAGAAAAAGAGATAAAATGCAAACTTTTGACACTGTCTCACATGACTGACACACACTAATTGGGTTCTCTTCCCTCGTGAACCAACGAAAAATGGACAGAATGAGGACAGCAAAATGAGAGAGAGAAGGCCGGAATGTGCGTGAAAGGAAGAAAGAGACTGAGAAAGGAAGAGAGAAGGAGAGAGGGAAGGGAGGGGAAAAGAGAAAGAGGACACCAGGGGACAGTGGGGGAACATATAGGGTTCTGTATGCCAGCACAAAGGACACAACAGTTGTTACTCTACTGCTGTTTTTGTGTTCGGGAACATGCTTAGAAGGACAGTGCTTGCTTGTTGGCCTCCTCTTAGATCAACAGCAACCCCCCCACCCCCCCCACCCCCCCACCCCCCCACAAAGACTGTCAATTCCCTCTGGAGAGCACAGCTCTTTGTGACAGTATGTTTTGTAAAATTGTGCCATCACAAATGTACGTGGTTTGATTGATTGACTGATTGATTGATTGATTGATTGAGTAAAAGCTTCGGGTAAGACAGAGATGGAAGGGGTTTATAGAGTCTGCATTGCGTGACTCCACCCTTTGGACAAACCAGCCCCTCCCTGCTCCTGCCTCCACCCCCCATCCCCCACCCCCCACCCATCTTGCCTTCTTACCTTCACACCAGCTCCCTCACCCCCACACACACACACCCTATATGTTTTACCACCCAATGACATGTTCATTAATGATCAGATCAATATCAGATCAATCCCAAAACCTGTCCATTTGCCACACCCCCCTCTATCGACATCTCAATGGCTTTTCTGCCATCCCGCCTACCCCCCACCCCCCCTTCTGTCGACATCACAAAGGGGATGAAGTCCATTTGCCCCGACTTGGCCATTACAGAAACGCAACTAACTGCAATGCATTCAGAAATAAAATGTATCATCAAAATGTTGTAATGCTTCCTAATATGTGGGTAAACCTCCGCCTTATTGCCACTTTCACATAATGAAATATGTTCTCTTTTTTTTTTTAAAAAGGATGTTACTGTGTTCATTGCACTTTCGAAAAAGCTGAGTTATTTGCAATACATTGCCGTACAGGCCTATTTCGAGCACGTGCCCACAGCTGATGCTTCTCACGAAAGGGAAGTCGGGACCTCACTGTTGAGCAACAGCCACGTCCTCCTTTCTGAGCGAAACATCAGTCACGCGGACACGAAGACGCCCAGGCCCTTACCGTTGCACAATGTTTTCGCGTCCACTGTTCCCGGAGCAAGGCGCCGTCACAAGGTGTGGTTTATCTGACATGCATTCTGGCCGTGCGATGTGACGTCTTTTCGCTCGTTTGTTGTCGGTTCAGAACAAACCGGTAAGCAGTCAACAGGGCAACCGCGTTTTGAAAACGCAAATCGTCTCTCCCCCCCCCCCCCCCCCCCCCACTTTTTTTGTGTTGCAGCAAATGGACCGTTTAGTATGATTTGGTGCTGCCACGTACTTCCAAAAATCTATAATAAAAAAAAATTCCAGTGTCTCGCTACAATAAACAACCACTTTTTAAAATAATAATAGCACTTTTTTTCTGCAGTCGGTACTTTATAAAATATCAGCGCTGTGTGCAAAATTTTAACTCCAGGCACCGTCAATGTAACACAAACCCCCGTGAAATCAGAATAAAACATTTATCAGATTTTATGGGTAACCCGCGGCCTTTAGGATTTATTATTTCTGACTGACTGTTTGCTGGGATGTTGCTTCCAAGCCAGTCAAGCTTTTTTTTTTTTTTTTTTTAAGTTTTTTAATGATCTTTCTCTTTTCTTTTTTTCCTTTTGGCGAGTGCTGTTCCGTCTGTGAAGAGGCTCTCAGGATGAATTGGGCAGCACCATTAAGATCCCATCAGGATGGCGCCGGTAGTCAATTATTTACATCTACCCGCTCCGGCTCATTTGAAGCTGTCACTGCAGATGGGGAACGGCGCGTGACGGCCGCCGGTGACAGCTTCCGGTTTATCCAGGTTTTTAATTAAGGAATATGGGATCTGCGCGTGTACAGTTCCCATGATGCAATGCAGCCACGGAGCATTAGTCAAGGCTGCATTAATCATTTTGGAACAGGCTGGTCCCTCTGCGTTTCTGACCCACTGCTTGGAACTGCGCTCTTTAAAAAATAAAAAAAAAAAAAACGTTTTTTTTAAGTTCTGTCCAGGGGTGTATTTAAGCAATCTTCTGAGGCAAGTGTTGTCAAACTTTTTAAAATTCATAGTTCACCATTTGGAAAAGGGGGGGTGGGGGGGCGGGGGAGGGAGGGGAAGCAATTTCAACATCCCTGCAGGGAACTCAGTACATTTCACTGTTAGGTTCTAATTTCTGAGAATGCTTTCCTGATAGTACAAAATGTTACAGAAGTACGAGTTTTAAGAGAAAAATGTGGCAAGACCAAACTGCTGAAACGGCCTTTTAAATGGCATTTATTTTTTTCTGGGGATGGGGGGGGGGGTAAATCATTATAGGAAATTATTGTGACATGCTGGTGGTGCCAGGTGGACTAAACTGTGAATGAAGTGAGAACGTGGCGGGGAAGCGTTTTGTTAGCTTAGCTCAGCGTGCTAATCGTTTCCCTGTTCAAGCAGTGCGGCGAATGGGCCCAGGGCTGCGGTCTGAAAGCTGCAGTAGGGCCCGGGTGCAAAAAGCACGTTCGGATTTCTCATTCGAAGGTCGCGCGCCGCCAGACCCCTCGCTGAAGGGGAGCTTCGAAAGTGTTGGGGCATGTGTGTGAGAGAGAGAGAGAGAGAGAGAGAGACGTCCAGCCTCCACCGCCCCTCTGAATCCCCAAATCCCGGGGGGTGGGCTTGCCCTGGGACGCCGAAGGGGCTCAGGCCTGAGGAAGACTGTGAGTCAGTGGTCAGGCCCCTCGGGCTGTCTAACCAACTGAAAAAGGAAGAAGGAAAATAAAGAAAAGTGGTTTGATTTTGTGAGTCAGCGCTGGTTCAGCGTGTGATAAGGGGATGCAGTGCAGTGTGAATTCTGCGTCACTGCATTGTTGAAAATCCTTTTTTTTTCTTTCTTTTTTTAAATCACCACTTTGTCTGGAAAAACCTGTGAGGACAGTGGGGATGAGGTGGGGGGGGGAGGGTGGCAGTGCTGGGGGCGGGAATGTGTACCTGCTTCAGCACATGGCCTT